>NW_028225913.1:0-114300 GCF_052327205.1 Somniosus microcephalus
CCTCCAGACTTCACCTTCTCCTTCTCCTTCTTCTGCTTCTTCTGATTCACCCTCCAGACTTCGCCTTCTCCTTCTCCTTCTTCTACTTCTTCTGATTCACCCTCCAGACTTCACCTTCTCCTTCTCCTTCTTCTACTTCTTCTGATTCACCCTCCAGACTTCACCTTCTCCTTCTCCTTCTTCTGCTTCTTCTGATTCACCCTCCAGACTTCACCTTCTCCTTCTCCTTCTTCTGCTTCTTCTGATTCACCCTCCAGACTTCACCTTCTCCTTCTCCTTCTTCTACTTCTTCTGATTCACCCTCCAGACTTCACCTTCTCCTTCTCCTTCTTCTACTTCTTCTGCTTCTCCCTCCAGACTTCACCTTCTCCTTCTCCTTCTTCTACTTCTTCTGATTCACACTCCAGACTTCACCTTCTCCTTCTCCTTCTTCTACTTCTTCTGCTTCTCCCTCCAGACTTCACCTTCTCTTTCTCCTTCTTCTGCTTCTTCTGATTCACCCTCCAGACTTCACCTTCTCCTTCTCCTTCTTCTACTTCTTCTGATTCACCCTCCAGACTTCACCTTCTCCTTCTCCTTCTTCTACTTCTTCTGATTCACCCTCCAGACTTCACCTTCTCCTTCTCCTTCTTCTACTTCTTCTGATTCACACACCAGACTTCAACTTCTCCTTCTCCTTCTTCTACTTCTTCTGATTCACCCTCCAGACTTGACCTTCTACTTCTCCTTCTTCTGCTTCTTCTGATTCACCCTCCAGACTTCACCTTCTCCTTCTCCTTCTTCTGCTTCTTCTGATTCACCCTCCAGAGTTCATCTTCTCCTTCTCCTTCTTCTGCTTCTTCTGATTCACCCTCCAGACTTCACCTTCTCCTTCTCCTTCTTCTGCTTCTTCTGATTCACCCTCCAGACTTCGCCTTCTCCTTCTCTTTCTTCTACTTCTTCTGATTCACCCTCCAGACTTCACCTTCTCCTTCTCCTTCTTCTACTTCTTCTGATTCCCCCTCCAGTCATCACCTTCTCCTTCTCCTTCTTCTGCTTCTTCTGATTCACCCTCCAGACTTCACCTTCTCCTTCTCCTTCTTCTGCTTCTTCTGATTCACCCTCCAGACTTCACCTTCTCCTTCTCCTTCTTCTACTTCTTCTGATTCACCCTCCAGACTTCACCTTCTCCTTCTGCTTCTTCTGCTTCTTCTGATTCACCCTCCAGACTTCACCTTCTCCTTCTCCTTCTTCTACTTCTTCTGATTCACCCTCCAGACTTCACCTTCTCCTTCTCCTTCTTCTGCTTCACCCTCCAGACTTCACCTTCTCCTTCTCCTTCTTCTGCTTCATCTGATTCACCCTCCAGACTTCACCTTCTCCTTCTCCTTCTTCTGCTTCTTCTGATTCACCCTCCAGACCTCAACTTCTCCTTCTCCTTCTTCTACTTCTTCTGATTCACCCTCCAGTCTTCACCTTCTCCTTCTCCTTCTTCTGCTTCTTCTGCTTCACCCTCCAGACTTCAACTTCTCCTTCTCTTTTTTCTGCTTCTTCTGATTCACCCTCCAGACTTCACCTGCTCCTTCTCCTTCTTCTGATTCTTCTGATTCACCCTCCAGACTTCACCTTCTCCTTCTCCTTCTTCTGCTTCTTCTGATTCACTCTCCTGATTTCACCTTCTCCTTCTCCTTCTTCTACTTCTTCTGATTCACCCTCCTGACTTCACCTTCTCCTTCTCCTTCTTCTACGTCTTCTGCTTCCCCTCCAGACTTCACCTTCTCCTTCTCCTTCGTCTTCTTCTTCTGATTCACCCTCCAGACTTCACCTTCTCCTTCTCCTTCTTCTGCTTCTTCTGATTCACCCTCCAGACTTCACCTTCTCCTTCTCCTTATTCTGCATCTTCTGATTCACCCTCCAGACTTCACCTTCTCCTTCTCCTTCTTCTGCTTCTTCTGATTCACCCTCCAGACTTCACCTTCTCCTTCTCTTTCTTCTGCTTCTTCTGATTCACCCTCCAGACTTCACCTTCTCCTTCTCCTTCTTCTACTTCTTCTGATTCACCCTCCTGACTTCACCTTCTCCTTCTCCTTCTTCTACTTCTTCTGCTTCACCCTCCAGACTTCACCTTCTCCTTCTCCTTCTTCTACTTCTTCTGATTCACCTTCCAGACTTCACCTTCTCCTTCTCCTTCTTCTGCTTCTTCTGATTCACCCTCCAGACTTCACCTTCTCCTTCTCCTTATTCTGCTTCTTCTGATTCACACTCCAGACTTCACCTTCTCCTTCTCCTTCTTCTGCTTCTTCTGGTTCACCCTCCAGACTTCACCTTCTCCTTCTCCTTCTTCTGCTTCTTCTGATTCACCCTCCAGACTTCACCTTCTCCTTCTCCTTCTTCTACTTCTTCTGATTCACCCACCAGACTTCATCTTCTCCTTCTCCTTCTTCTGCTTCTTCTGATTCACCCTCCAGACTTCACCTTCTCCTTCTCCTTCTTCTGCTTCTTCTGATTCACCCTCCAGACTTCACCTTCTCCTTCTCCTTCTTCTACTTCTTCTGATTCACACACCAGACTTCAACTTCTCCTTCTCCTTCTTCTCCTTCTTCTGATTCACCCTCCAGACTTCACCTTCTACTTCTCCTTCTTCTGCTTCTTCTGATTCACCCTCCAGACTTCACCTTCTCCTACTCCTTCTTCTGCTTCTTCTGATTCACCCTCCAGAGTCCATCTTCTCCTTCTCCTTCTTCTGCTTCTTCTGATTCACCCTCCAGACTTCACCTTCTCCTTCTCCTTCTTCTGCTTCTTCTGATTCACCCTCCAGACTTCGCCTTCTCCTTCTCCTTCTTCTACTTCTTCTGATTCACCCTCCAGACTTCACCTTCTCCTTCTCCTTCTTCTACTTCTTCTGATTCACCCTCCAGTCTTCACCTTCTCCTTCTCCTTCTTCTGCTTCTTCTGATTCACCCTCCAGACTTCACCTTCTCCTTCTCCTTCTTCTGCTTCTTCTGATTCACCCTCCAGACTTCACCTTCTCCTTCTCCTTCTTCTACTTCTTCTGATTCACCCTCCAGACTTCACCTTCTCCTTCTCCTTCTTCTACTTCTTCTGCTTCTCCCTCCAGACTTCACCTTCTCCTTCTCCTTCTTCTACTTCTTCTGATTCACACTCCAGACTTCACCTTCTCCTTCTCCTTCTTCTACTTCTTCTGCTTCTCCCTCCAGACTTCACCTTCTCTTTCTCCTTCTTCTTCTTCTTCTGATTCACCCTCCAGACTTCACCTTCTCCTTCTCCTTCTTCTACTTCTTCTGATTCACCCTCCAGACTTCACCTTCTCCTTCTCCTTCTTCTACTTCTTCTGATTCACCCTCCAGACTTCACCTTCTCCTTCTCCTTCTTCTACTTCTTCTGATTCACACACCAGACTTCAACGTCTCCTTCTCCTTCTTCTACTTCTTCTGATTCACCCTCCAGACTTGACCTTCTACTTCTCCTTCTTCTGCTTCTTCTGATTCACCCTCCAGACTTCACCTTCTCCTTCTCCTTCTTCTGCTTCTTCTGATTCACCCTCCAGAGTTCATCTTCTCCTTCTCCTTCTTCTGCTTCTTCTGATTCACCCTCCAGACTTCACCTTCTCCTTCTCCTTCTTCTGCTTCTTCTGATTCACCCTCCAGACTTCACCTTCTCCTTCTCCTTCTGCTTCTTCTGATTCACCCTCCAGAGTTCATCTTCTCCTTCTCCTTCTTCTGCTTCTTCTGATTCACCCTCCAGACTTCACCTTCTCCTTCTCCTTCTTCTGCTTCTTCTGATTCACCCTCCAGACTTCGCCTTCTCCTTCTCTTTCTTCTACTTCTTCTGATTCACCCTCCAGACTTCACCTTCTCCTTCTCCTTCTTCTGCTTCTTCTGATTCACCCTCCAGACTTCACCTTCTCCTTCTCCTTCTTCTGCTTCTTCTGATTCACCCTCCAGACTTCACCTTCTCCTTCTCCTTCTTCTACTTCTTCTGATTCACCCCTCCTGACTTCACCTTCTCCTTCTCCTTCTTCTACTTCTTCTGCTTCACCCTCCAGACTTCACCTTCTCCTTCTCCTTCTTCTACTTCTTCTGATTCACCTTCCAGACTTCACCTTCTCCTTCTCCTTCTTCTGCTTCTTCTGATTCACCCTCCAGACTTCACCTTCTCCTTCTCCTTATTCTGCTTCTTCTGATTCACACTCCAGACTTCACCTTCTCCTTCTCCTTCTTCTGCTTCTTCTGGTTCACCCTCCAGACTTCACCTTCTCCTTCTCCTTCTTCTGCTTCTTCTGATTCACCCTCCAGACTTCACCTTCTCCTTCTCCTTCTTCTACTTCTTCTGATTCACCCACCAGACTTCATCTTCTCCTTCTCCTTTTTCTGCTTCTTCTGATTCACCCTCCAGACTTCACCTTCTCCTTCTCCTTCTTCTGCTTCTTCTGATTCACCCTCCAGACTTCACCTTCTCCTTCTCCTTCTTCTACTTCTTCTGATTCACACACCAGACTTCAACTTCTCCTTCTCCTTCTTCTCCTTCTTCTGATTCACCCTCCAGACTTCACCTTCTACTTCTCCTTCTTCTGCTTCTTCTGATTCACCCTCCAGACTTCACCTTCTCCTACTCCTTCTTCTGCTTCTTCTGATTCACCCTCCAGAGTCCATCTTCTCCTTCTCCTTCTTCTGCTTCTTCTGATTCACCCTCCAGACTTCACCTTCTCCTTCTCCTTCTTCTGCTTCTTCTGATTCACCCTCCAGACTTCGCCTTCTCCTTCTCCTTCTTCTACTTCTTCTGATTCACCCTCCAGACTTCACCTTCTCCTTCTCCTTCTTCTACTTCTTCTGATTCACCCTCCAGTCTTCACCTTCTCCTTCTCCTTCTTCTGCTTCTTCTGATTCACCCTCCAGACTTCACCTTCTCCTTCTCCTTCTTCTGCTTCTTCTGATTCACCCTCCAGACTTCACCTTCTCCTTCTCCTTCTTCTACTTCTTCTGATTCACCCTCCAGACTTCACCTTCTCCTTCTCCTTCTTCTACTTCTTCTGCTTCTCCCTCCAGACTTCACCTTCTCCTTCTCCTTCTTCTACTTCTTCTGATTCACACTCCAGACTTCACCTTCTCCTTCTCCTTCTTCTACTTCTTCTGCTTCTCCCTCCAGACTTCACCTTCTCTTTCTCCTTCTTCTTCTTCTTCTGATTCACCCTCCAGACTTCACCTTCTCCTTCTCCTTCTTCTACTTCTTCTGATTCACCCTCCAGACTTCACCTTCTCCTTCTCCTTCTTCTACTTCTTCTGATTCACCCTCCAGACTTCACCTTCTCCTTCTCCTTCTTCTACTTCTTCTGATTCACACACCAGACTTCAACGTCTCCTTCTCCTTCTTCTACTTCTTCTGATTCACCCTCCAGACTTGACCTTCTACTTCTCCTTCTTCTGCTTCTTCTGATTCACCCTCCAGACTTCACCTTCTCCTTCTCCTTCTTCTGCTTCTTCTGATTCACCCTCCAGAGTTCATCTTCTCCTTCTCCTTCTTCTGCTTCTTCTGATTCACCCTCCAGACTTCACCTTCTCCTTCTCCTTCTTCTGCTTCTTCTGATTCACCCTCCAGACTTCACCTTCTCCTTCTCCTTCTGCTGCTTCTTCTGATTCACCCTCCAGAGTTCATCTTCTCCTTCTCCTTCTTCTGCTTCTTCTGATTCACCCTCCAGACTTCACCTTCTCCTTCTCCTTCTTCTACTTCTTCTGATTCACCCTCCTGACTTCACCTTCTCCTTCTCCTTCTTCTACTTCTTCTGCTTCACCCTCCAGACTTCACCTTCTCCTTCTCCTTCTTCTACTTCTTCTGATTCACCTTCCAGACTTCACCTTCTCCTTCTCCTTCTTCTGCTTCTTCTGATTCACCCTCCAGACTTCACCTTCTCCTTCTCCTTATTCTGCTTCTTCTGATTCACACTCCAGACTTCACCTTCTCCTTCTCCTTCTTCTGCTTCTTCTGGTTCACCCTCCAGACTTCACCTTCTCCTTCTCCTTCTTCTGCTTCTTCTGATTCACCCTCCAGACTTCACCTTCTCCTTCTCCTTCTTCTACTTCTTCTGATTCACCCACCAGACTTCATCTTCTCCTTCTCCTTTTTCTGCTTCTTCTGATTCACCCTCCAGACTTCACCTTCTCCTTCTCCTTCTTCTGCTTCTTCTGATTCACCCTCCAGACTTCACCTTCTCCTTCTCCTTCTTCTACTTCTTCTGATTCACACACCAGACTTCAACTTCTCCTTCTCCTTCTTCTCCTTCTTCTGATTCACCCTCCAGACTTCACCTTCTACTTCTCCTTCTTCTGCTTCTTCTGATTCACCCTCCAGACTTCACCTTCTCCTACTCCTTCTTCTGCTTCTTCTGATTCACCCTCCAGAGTCCATCTTCTCCTTCTCCTTCTTCTGCTTCTTCTGATTCACCCTCCAGACTTCACCTTCTCCTTCTCCTTCTTCTGCTTCTTCTGATTCACCCTCCAGACTTCGCCTTCTCCTTCTCCTTCTTCTACTTCTTCTGATTCACCCTCCAGACTTCACCTTCTCCTTCTCCTTCTTCTACTTCTTCTGATTCACCCTCCAGTCTTCACCTTCTCCTTCTCCTTCTTCTGCTTCTTCTGATTCACCCTCCAGACTTCACCTTCTCCTTCTCCTTCTTCTGCTTCTTCTGATTCACCCTCCAGACTTCACCTTCTCCTTCTCCTTCTTCTACTTCTTCTGATTCACCCTCCAGACTTCACCTTCTCCTTCTCCTTCTTCTACTTCTTCTGCTTCTCCCTCCAGACTTCACCTTCTCCTTCTCCTTCTTCTACTTCTTCTGATTCACACTCCAGACTTCACCTTCTCCTTCTCCTTCTTCTACTTCTTCTGCTTCTCCCTCCAGACTTCACCTTCTCTTTCTCCTTCTTCTTCTTCTTCTGATTCACCCTCCAGACTTCACCTTCTCCTTCTCCTTCTTCTACTTCTTCTGATTCACCCTCCAGACTTCACCTTCTCCTTCTCCTTCTTCTACTTCTTCTGATTCACCCTCCAGACTTCACCTTCTCCTTCTCCTTCTTCTACTTCTTCTGATTCACACACCAGACTTCAACGTCTCCTTCTCCTTCTTCTACTTCTTCTGATTCACCCTCCAGACTTGACCTTCTACTTCTCCTTCTTCTGCTTCTTCTGATTCACCCTCCAGACTTCACCTTCTCCTTCTCCTTCTTCTGCTTCTTCTGATTCACCCTCCAGAGTTCATCTTCTCCTTCTCCTTCTTCTGCTTCTTCTGATTCACCCTCCAGACTTCACCTTCTCCTTCTCCTTCTTCTGCTTCTTCTGATTCACCCTCCAGACTTCACCTTCTCCTTCTCCTTCTGCTGCTTCTTCTGATTCACCCTCCAGAGTTCATCTTCTCCTTCTCCTTCTTCTGCTTCTTCTGATTCACCCTCCAGACTTCACCTTCTCCTTCTCCTTCTTCTGCTTCTTCTGATTCACCCTCCAGACTTCGCCTTCTCCTTCTCTTTCTTCTACTTCTTCTGATTCACCCTCCAGACTTCACCTTCTCCTTCTCCTTCTTCTACTTCTTCTGATTCACCCTCCACTCATCACCTTCTCCTTCTCCTTCTTCTGCTTCTTCTGATTCACCCTCCAGACTTCACCTTCTCCTTCTCCTTCTTCTGCTTCTTCTGATTCACCCTCCAGACTTCACCTTCTCCTTCTCCTTCTTCTACTTCTTCTGATTCACCCTCCAGACTTCACCTTCTCCTTCTGCTTCTTCTGCTTCTTCTGATTCACCCTCCAGACTTCACCTTCTCCTTCTCCTTCTTCTACTTCTTCTGATTCACCCTCCAGACTTCACCTTCTCCTTCTCCTTCTTCTGCTTCTTCTGCTTCACCCTCCAGACTTCACCTTCTCCTTCTCCTTCTTCTCCTTCATCTGATTCACCCTCCAGACTTCACCTTCTCCTTCTCCTTCTTCTGCTTCTTCTGATTCACCCTCCAGACCTCACCTTCTCCTTCTCCTTCTTCTACTTCTTCTGATTCACCCTCCAGTCTTCACCTTCTCCTTCTCCTTCTTCTGCTTCTTCTGCTTCACCCTCCAGACTTCAACTTCTCCTTCTCTTTTTTCTGCTTCTTCTGATTCACCCTCCAGACTTCACCTTCTCCTTCTCCTTCTTCTGATTCTTCTGATTCACCCTCCAGACTTCACCTTCTCCTTCTCCTTCTTCTACTTCTTCTGATTCACCCTCCTGACTTCACCTTCTCCTTCTCCTTCTTCTGCTTCTTCTGATTCACTCTCCTGATTTCACCTTCTCCTTCTCCTTCTTCTACTTCTTCTGATTCACCCTCCTGACTTCACCTTCTCCTTCTCCTTCTTCTACGTCTTCTGCTTCACCCTCCAGACTTCACCTTCTCCTTCTCCTTCGTCTTCTTCTTCTGATTCACCCTCCAGACTTCACCTTCTCCTTCTCCTTATTCTGCATCTTCTGATTCACCCTCCAGACTTCACCTTCTCCTTCTCCTTCTTCTGCTTCTTCTGATTCACCCTCCAGACTTCACCTTCTCCTTCTCCTTCTTCTGCTTCTTCTGATTCACCCTCCAGACTTCACCTTCTCCTTCTCCTTCTTCTACTTCTTCTGATTCACCCTCCTGACTTCACCTTCTCCTTCTCCTTCTTCTACTTCTTCTGCTTCACCCTCCAGACTTCACCTTCTCCTTCTCCTTCTTCTACTTCTTCTGATTCACCTTCCAGACTTCACCTTCTCCTTCTCCTTCTTCTGCTTCTTCTGATTCACCCTCCAGACTTCACCTTCTCCGTCTCCTTATTCTGCTTCTTCTGATTCACACTCCAGACTTCACCTTCTCCTTCTCCTTCTTCTGCTTCTTCTGGTTCACCCTCCAGACTTCACCTTCTCCTTCTCCTTCTTCTGCTTCTTCTGATTCACCCTCCAGACTTCACCTTCTCCTTCTCCTTCTTCTACTTCTTCTGATTCACCCACCAGACTTCATCTTCTCCTTCTCCTTCTTCTGCTTCTTCTGATTCACCCTCCAGACTTCACCTTCTCCTTCTCCTTCTTCTGCTTCTTCTGATTCACCCTCCAGACTTCACCTTCTCCTTCTCCTTCTTCTACTTCTTCTGATTCACACACCAGACTTCAACTTCTCCTTCTCCTTCTTCTACTTCTTCTGAATCACCCTCCAGACTTCACCTTCTACTTCTCCTTCTTCTGCTTCTTCTGATTCACCCTCCAGACTTCACCTTCTCCTACTCCTTCTTCTGCTTCTTCTGATTCACCCTCCAGAGTTCATCTTCTCCTTCTCCTTCTTCTGCTTCTTCTGATTCACCCTCCAGACTTCACCTTCTCCTTCTCCTTCTTCTGCTTCTTCTGATTCACCCTCCAGACTTCGCCTTCTCCTTCTCCTTCTTCTACTTCTTCTGATTCACCCTCCAGACTTCACCTTCTCCTTCTCCTTCTTCTACTTCTTCTGATTCACCCTCCAGTCTTCACCTTCTCCTTCTCCTTCTTCTGCTTCTTCTGATTCACCCTCCAGACTTCACCTTCTCCTTCTCCTTCTTCTGCTTCTTCTGATTCACCCTCCAGACTTCACCTTCTCCTTCTCCTTCTTCTACTTCTTCTGATTCACCCTCCAGACTTCACCTTCTCCTTCTCCTTCTTCTACTTCTTCTGCTTCTCCCTCCAGACTTCACCTTCTCCTTCTCCTTCTTCTACTTCTTCTGATTCACCCTCCAGACTTCACCTTCTCCTTCTCCTTCTTCTACTTCTTCTGATTCACCCTCCAGACTTCACCTTCTCCTTCTCCTTCTTCTACTTCTTCTGATTCACACACCAGACTTCAACGTCTCCTTCTCCTTCTTCTACTTCTTCTGATTCACCCTCCAGACTTGACCTTCTACTTCTCCTTCTTCTGCTTCTTCTGATTCACCCTCCAGACTTCACCTTCTCCTTCTCCTTCTTCTGCTTCTTCTGATTCACCCTCCAGCGTTCATCTTCTCCTTCTCCTTCTTCTGCTTCTTCTGATTCACCCTCCAGACTTCACCTTCTCCTTCTCCTTCTTCTGCTTCTTCTGATTCACCCTCCAGACTTCGCCTTCTCCTTCTCTTTCTTCTACTTCTTCTGATTCACCCTCCAGACTTCACCTTCTCCTTCTCCTTCTTCTACTTCTTCTGATTCACCCTCCAGTCATCACCTTCTCCTTCTCCTTCTTCTGCTTCTTCTGATTCACCCTCCAGACTTCACCTTCTCCTTCTCCTTCTTCTGCTTCTTCTGATTCACCCTCCAGACTTCGCCTTCTCCTTCTCTTTCTTCTACTTCTTCTGATTCACCCTCCAGACTTCACCTTCTCCTTCTCCTTCTTCTACTTCTTCTGATTCACCCTCCAGTCATCACCTTCTCCTTCTCCTTCTTCTGCTTCTTCTGATTCACCCTCCAGACTTCACCTTCTCCTTCTCCTTCTTCTACTTCTTCTGATTCACCCTCCAGACTTCACCTTCTCCTTCTGCTTCTTCTGCTTCTTCTGATTCACCCTCCAGACTTCACCTTCTCCTTCTCCTTCTTCTACTTCTTCTGATTCACCCTCCAGACTTCACCTTCTCCTTCTCCTTCTTCTGCTTCTTCTGCTTCACCCTCCAGACTTCACCTTCTCCTTCTCCTTCTTCTGCTTCATCTGATTCACCCTCCAGACTTCACCTTCTCCTTCTCCTTCTTCTGCTTCTTCTGATTCACCCTCCAGACCTCACCTTCTCCTTCTCCTTCTTCTACTTCTTCTGATTCACCCTCCAGTCTTCACCTTCTCCTTCTCCTTCTTCTGCTTCTTCTGCTTCACCCTCCAGACTTCAACTTCTCCTTCTCTTTTTTCTGCTTCTTCTGATTCACCCTCCAGACTTCACCTTCTCCTTCTCCTTCTTCTGATTCTTCTGATTCACCCTCCAGACTTCACCTTCTCCTTCTCCTTCTTCTGCTTCTTCTGATTCACTCTCCTGATTTCACCTTCTCCTTCTCCTTCTTCTACTTCTTCTGATTCACCCTCCTGACTTCACCTTCTCCTTCTCCTTCTTCTACGTCTTCTGCTTCACCCTCCGGACTTCACCTTCTCCTTCTCCTTCGTCTTCTTCTTCTGATTCACCCTCCAGACTTCACCTTCTCCTTCTCCTTCTTCTGCTTCTTCTGATTCACCCTCCAGACTTCACCTTCTCCTTCTCCTTATTCTGCATCTTCTGATTCACCCTCCAGACTTCACCTTCTCCTTCTCCTTCTTCTGCTTCTTCTGATTCACCCTCCAGACTTCACCTTCTCCTTCTCCTTCTTCTGCTTCTTCTGATTCACCCTCCAGACTTCACCTTCTCCTTCTCCTTCTTCTACTTCTTCTGATTCACCCTCCAGACTTCATCTTCTCCTTCTCCTTCTTCTGCTTCTTCTGATTCACCCTCCAGACTTCACCTTCTCCTTCTCCTTCTTCTGCTTCTTCTGATTCACCCTCCAGACTTCACCTTCTCCTTCTCCTTCTTCTACTTCTTCTGATTCACCCTACAGACTTCACCATCTCCTTCTCCTTCTTCTACTTCTTCTGATTCACCCTCCAGACTTCACCTTCTCCTTCTCCTTCTTCTCCTTCTTCTGATTCAGCCTCCAGACTTCACCTTCTCCTTCTCCTTCTTCTGCTTCTTCTGATTCACCCTTCAGACTTCACCTTCTCCTTCTCCTTCTTCTGCTTCTTCTGATTCATCCTTCAGACTTCACCTTCTCCTTCTCCTTCTTCTGCTTCTTCTGATTCACCCTCCAGACCTCACCTTCTCCTTCTTCTACTTCTTCTGATTCACCCTCCAGACTTCATCTTCTCCTTCTCCTTCTTCTGCTTCTTCTGATTCACCCTCCAGACTTCACCTTCTCTTTCTCCTTCTTCTGCTTCTTCTGATTCACCCTCCAGACTTCGCCTTCTCCTTCTCCTTCTTCTACTTCTTCTGATTCACCCTCCAGACTTCACCTTCTCCTTCTCCTTCTTCTACTTCTTCTGATATACCCTCCAGTCTTCACCTTCTCCTTCTCCTTCTTCTGCTTCTTCTGATTCACCCTCCAGACTTCACCTTCTCCTTCTCCTTCTTCTACTTCTTCTGATTCACCCTCCTGACTTCACCTTCTCCTTCTCCTTCTTCTGCTGCTGCTGATTCACCCTCCAGACTTCACCTTCTCCTTCTCCTTCTTCTACTTCTTCTGATTCACCCTCCAGACTTCACCTTCTCCTTCTAATTCTTCTGCTTCTTCTGATTCACCCTCCAGACTTCACCTGCTCCTTCTCCTTCTTCTGCTTCTTCTGATTCACCCTCCAGACTTCACCTTCTCCTTCTCCTTCTTCTGCTTCTTCTGATTCACCCTCCAGACTTCACCTTCTCCTTCTCCTTCTTCTACTTCTTCTGATATACCCTCCAGTCTTCACCTTCTCCTTCTCCTTCTTCTGCTTCTTCTGATTCACCCTCCAGACTTCACCTTCTCCTTCTCCTTCATCTCCTTCTTCTGATTCACCCTCCTGACTTCACCTTCTCCTTCTCCTTCTTCTGCTTCTGCTGATTCACCCTCCAGACTTTACCTTCTCCTTCTCCTTCTTCTACTTCTTCTGATTCACCCTCCAGACTTCACCTTCTCCTTCTAATTCTTCTGCTTCTTCTGATTCACCCTCCAGACTTCACCTGCTCCTTCTCCTTCTTCTGCTTCTTCTGATTCACCCTCCAGACTTCACCTTCTCCTTCTCCTTCTTCTGCTTCTTCTGATTCACCCTCCAGACTTCACCTTCTCCTTCTCCTTCTTCTGCTTCTTCTGCTTCACCCTCCAGACTTCACCTTCTCCTTCTCCTTCTTCTGCTTCTTCTGCTTCACCCTCCTGACTTCACCTTCTCCTTCTCCTTCTTCTACTTCTTCTGATTCACCCTCCAGACTTCACCTTCTCCTTCTCCTTCTTCTGCTTCTTCTGCTTCACCCTCCAGACTTCACCTTCTCCTTCTCCTTCTCCTGCTTCTTCTGCTGCGCCCTCCAGACTTCACCTTCTTCTTCTCCTTCTTCTGCTTCTTCTGCTTCACCCTCCTGACTTCATCTTCTCCTTCTCCTTCTTCTACTTCTTCTGCTTCACCCCCCTGACTTCACCTTCTCCTTCTCCTTCTTCTGCTTCTTCTGATTCACCCTCCTAACTTCACCTTCTCCTTCTCCTTCTTCTGCTTCTTCTGATTCACCCTCCTGACTTCACCTTCTCCTTCTCCTTCTTCTGCTTCTTCTGATTCACCCTCCAGACTTCACCTTCTCCTTCTCCTTCTTCTGCTTCTTCTGATTCAGCCTCCAGACTTCACCTTCTCCTTCTCCTTCTTCTGCTTCTTCTGATTCACCCTTCAGACTTCACCTTCTCCTTCTCCTTCTTCTGCTTCTTCTGATTCATCCTTCAGACTTCACCTTCTCCTTCTCCTTCTTCTGCTTCTTCTGATTCACCCTCCAGACCTCATCTTCTCCTTCTTCTACTTCTTCTGATTCATCCTTCAGACTTCACCTTCTCCTTCTCCTTCTTCTGCTTCTTCTGATTCACCCTCCAGACTTCACCTTCTCCTTCTCCTTATTCTGCATCTTCTGATTCACCCTCCAGACTTCACCTTCTCCTTCTCCTTCTTCTGCTTCTTCTGATTCACCCTCCAGACTTCACCTTCTCCTTCTCCTTCTTCTGCTTCTTCTGATTCACCCTCCAGACTTCACCTTCTCCTTCTCCTTCTTCTACTTCTTCTGATTCACCCTCCAGACTTCATCTTCTCCTTCTCCTTCTTCTGCTTCTTCTGATTCACCCTCCAGACTTCACCTTCCCCTTCTCCTTCTTCTGCTTCTTCTGATTCACCCTCCAGACTTCACCTTCTCCTTCTCCTTCTTCTACTTCTTCCGATTCACCCTCCAGACTTCACCATCTCGCCTTCTCCTTCTTCTACTTCTTCTGATTCACCCTCCAGACTTCACCTTCTCCTTCTCCTTCTCCTCCTTCTTCTGATTCATCCTCCAGACTTCACCTTCTCCTTCTCCTTCTTCTGCTTCTTCTGATTCACCCTTCAGACTTCACCTTCTCCTTCTCCTTCTTCTGCTTTTTCTGATTCATCCTTCAGACTTCACCTTCTCCTTCTCCTTCTTCTTCTTCTTCTGATTCACCCTCCAGACCTCACCTTCTCCTTCTTCTACTTCTTCTGATTCACCCTCCAGACTTCATCTTCTCCTTCTCCTTCTTCTGCTTCTTCTGATTCACCCTCCAGTCTTCACCTTCTCCTTCTCCTTCTTCTGCTTCTTCTGATTCACCCTCCAGACTTCACCTTCTCCTTTTCCTTCTTCTCCTTCTTCTGATTCACCCTCCTGACTTCACCTTCTCCTTCTCCTTCTTCTGCTTCTGCTGATTCACCCTCCAGACTTCACCTTCTCCTTCTCCTTCTTCTACTTCTTCTGATTCACCCTCCAGACTTCACCTTCTCCTTCTAATTCTTCTGCTTCTTCTGATTCACCCTCCAGACTTCACCTGCTCCTTCTCCTTCTTCTGCTTCTTCTGATTCACCCTCCAGACTTCACCTTCTCCTTCTCCTTCTTCTGCTTCTTCTGATTCACCCTCCAGACTTCACCTTCTCCTTCTCCTTCTTCTGCTTCTTCTGCTTCACCCTCCAGACTTCACCTTCTCCTTCTCCTTCTTCTGCTTCTTCTGCTTCACCCTCCTGACTTCACCTTCTCCTTCTCCTTCTTCTACTTCTTCTGATTCACCCTCCAGACTTCACCTTCTCCTTCTCCTTCTTCTGCTTCTTCTGCTTCACCCTCCAGACTTCACCTTCTCCTTCTCCTTCTCCTGCTTCTTCTGCTGCGCCCTCCAGACTTCACCTTCTCCTTCTCCTTCTTCTGCTTCTTCTGCTTCACCCTCCTGACTTCACCTTCTCCTTCTCCTTCTTCTACTTCTTCTGCTTCATCCCCCTGACTTCACCTTCTCCTTCTCCTTCTTCTGCTTCTTCTGATTCACCCTCCTAACTTCACCTTCTCCTTCTCCTTCTTCTGCTTCTTCTGATTCACCCTCCTGACTTCACCTTCTCCTTCTCCTTCTTCTGCTTCTTCTGATTCACCCTCCAGACTTCACCTTCTCCTTCTCCTTCTTCTGCTTCTTCTGATTCACCCTCCAGACTTCACCTTCTCCTTCGCCTTATTCTGCTTCTCCTGATTCACCCTCCAGACTTTACCTTCTCCTTCTCCTTCTTCTGCTTCTTCTGCATTACCCTCCAGACTTCACCTTCTCCTTCTCCTTCTTCTATTTCTTCTGATTCACCCTCCAGACTTCATCTTCTCCTTCTCCTTCTTCTGCTTCTTCCGATTCACCCTCCAGACTTCACCTTCTCCTTCTCCTTCTTCTACTTCTTCTGATTCACCCTCCAGACTTCACCTTCTCCTTCTCCTTCTTCTACTTCTTCTGTTTCACCCTCCAGACTTCAACTTCTCCTTCTCCTTCTTCTGCTTCTCCTGATTCACCCTCCAGACTTTACCTTCTCCTTCTCCTTCTTCTGCTTCTTCTGTTTCACCCTCCAGACTTCACCTTCTCCTTCTCCTTCTTCTATTTCTTCTGATTCACCCTCCAGACTTCATCTTCTCCTTCTCCTTCTTCTGCTTCTTCTGATTCACCCTCCTAACTTCACCTTCTCCTTCTCCTTCTTCTGCTTCTTCTGATTCACCCTCCTGACTTCAGCTTCTCCTTCTCCTTCTTCTGCTTCTTCTGATTCACCCTCCAGACTTCACCTTCTCCTTCTCCTTCTTCTGCTTCTTCTGATTCACCCTCCAGACTTCACCTTCTCCTTCTCCTTCTTCTGGTTCTTCTGATTCACCCTCCAGACCTCACCATCTCCTTCTCCTTCTTCTACTTCTTCTGATTCACCATCCAGACTTCATCTTCTCCTTCTCCTTCTTCTGCTTCTTCTGATTCACCCTCCAGACTTCACCTTCTCCTTCTCCTTCTTCTGCTTCTTCTGATTCACCCTCCAGACTTCACCTTCTCCTTCTCCTTCTTCTACTTCTTCTGATTCACCCTCCAGTCTTCACCTTCTCCTTCTCCTTCTTCTGCTTCTTCTGCTTCACCCTCCAGACTTCACCTTCTCCTTCTCTTTCTTCTGCTTCTTCTGATTCACCCTCCAGACTTCACCTTCTCCTTCTCCTTCTTCTGATTCTTCTGATTCACCCTCCAGACTTCACCTTCTCCTTCTCCTTCTTCTGCTTCTTCTGATTCACCCTCCTGACTTCACCTTCTCCTTCTTCTTCTTCTACTTCTTCTGATTCACCCTCCTGACTTCACCTTCGCCTTCTCCTTCTTCTACTTCTGATTCACCCTCCAGGCTTCACCTTCTCCTTCTCCTTCTTCTACTTCTTCTGATTCACCCTCCAGACTTCACCTTCTCCTTCTCCTTCTTCTGCTTCTTCTGATTCACCCTCCAGACTTCACCTTCTCCTTCGCCTTATTCTGCTTCTCCTGATTCACCCTCCAGACTTTACCTTCTCCTTCTCCTTCTTCTGCTTCTTCTGTTTCACCCTCCAGACTTCACCTTCTCCTTCTCCTTCTTCTATTTCTTCTGATTCACCCTCCAGATTTCATCTTCTCCTTCTCCTTCTTCTGCTTCTTCTGATTCACCCTCCAGACTTCACCTTCTCCTTCTCCTTCTTCTACTTCTTCTGATTCACCCTCCAGACTTCACCTTCTCCTTCTCCTTCTTCTACTTCTTCTGATTCACCCTCCAGACTTCACCTTCTCCTTCTTCTGCTTCTCCTGATTCACCCTCCAGACTTTACCTTCTCCTTCTCCTTCTTCTGCTTCTTCTGTTTCACCCTCCAGACTTCACCTTCTCCTTCTCCTTCTTCTATTTCTTCTGATTCACCCTCCAGACTTAATCTTCTCCTTCTCCTTCTTCTGCTTCTTCTGATTCACCCTCCAGACTTCACCTTCTCCTTCTCCTTCTTCTACTTCTTCTGATTCACCCTCCAGACTTCACCTTCCCTTCTCCTTCTTCTGCTTCTTCTGATTCACCCTCCAGACTTCACCTTCTCCTTCTCCTTCTTCTGCTTCTTCTGATTCACCCTCCAGACTTCACCGTCTCCTTCTCCTTCTTCTACTTCTTCTGATTCACCATCCAGACTTCACCTTCTCCTTCTCCTTCTTCTGCTTCATCTAATTCACCCTCCAGACTTCACCTTCTCCTTCTCCTTCTTCTACTTCTTCTGATTCACCCTCCAGACTTCACCTTCTCCTTCTCCTTCTTCTACTTCTTCTGCTTCATCCCCCTGACTTCACCTTCTCCTTCTCCTTCTTCTGCTTCTTCTGATTCACCCTCCAGACTTCACCTTCTCCTTCTCCTTCTTCTGCTTCTTCTGATTCACCCTCCAGACTTCACCTTCTCCTTCTGCTTCTTCTACTTCTTCTGATTCACCCTCCAGACTTCACCTTCCCCTTCTCCTTCTTCTGCTTTTTCTGCTTCGCCCTCCAGACTTCACCTTCTCCTTCTCCTTCTTCTGCTTCTTCTGCTTCACCCTCCAGACTTCACCTTCTCCTTCTCCTTCTTCTGCTTCTTCTGCTTCACTCTCCTGACTTCACCTTCTCCTTCTCCTTCTTCTACTTCTTCTGATTCACCCTCCAGACTTCACCTTCTCCTTCTCCTTCTTCTGCTTCTTCTGCTTCACCCTCCTGACTTCACCTTCTCCTTCTCCTTCTTCTACTTCTTCTGCTTCACCCCCCTGACTTCACCTGCTCCTTCTCCTTCTTCTGCTTCTTCTGATTCACCCTCCTAACTTTACCTTCTGCTTCTCCTTCTTCTGCTTCTTCTGATTCACCCTCCTGACTTCACCTTCTCCTTCTCCTTCTTCTGCTTCTTCTAATTCACCCTCCAGACTTCACCTTCTCCTTCTCCTTCTTCAGCTTCTTCTGATTCACCCTCCAGACTTCACCTTCTCCTTCTCCTTCTTCTGCTTCTTCTGATTCACCCTCCTAACTTCACCTTCTCCTTCTCCTTCTTCTGCTTCTTCTGATTCACCCTCCTGACTTCACCTTCTCCTTCTCCTTCTTCTGCTTCTTCTGATTCACCCTCCAGACTTCACCTTCTCCTTCTCCTTCTTCTGCTTCTTCTGATTCACCCTCCAGACTTCACCTTCTCCTTCTCCTTCTTCTGCTTCTTCTGATTCACACTCCAGACCTCACCTTCTCCTTCTACTTCTTCTACTTCTTCTGATTCACCCTCCAGACTTCATCTTCTCCTTCTCCTTCTTCTGCTTCTTCTGATTCACCCTCCAGACTTCACCTTCTCCTTCTCCTTCTTCTGCTTCTTCTGATTCACCCTCCAGACTTCACCTTCTCCTTCTCCTTCTTCTACTTCTTCTGATTCGCCCTCCAGTCCTCACCTTCTCCTTCTCCTTCTTCTACTTCTTCTGATTCACCCTCCAGTCTTCACCTTCTCCTTCTCCTTCTTCTGTTTCCTCTGCTTCACCCTCCAGAATTCACCTTCTCCTTCTCTTTCTTCTGCTTCTTCTGATTCACCCTCCAGACTTCACCTTCTCCTTCTCCTTCTTCTGATTCTTCTGATTCACCCTCCAGACTTCACCTTCTCCTTCTCCTTCTTCTGCTTCTTCTGATTCACCCTCCTGACTTCACCTTCTCCTTCTCCTTCTTCTACTTCTTCTGATTCACCCTCCTGACTTCACCTTCTCCTTCTCCTTCTTCTACTTCTTCTGCTTCACCCTCCAGACTTCACCTTCTCCTTCTCCTTCTTCTACTGCTTCTGATTCACCCTCCAGACTTCACCTTCTCCTTCTCCTTCTTCTACTTCTTCTGATTCACCCTCCAGACTTCACCTTCTCCTTCTCCTTCTTCTACTTCTTCTGATTCACCCTCCAGACTTCACCTTCTCCTTCTCCTTCTTCTGCTTCTTCTGATTCACCCTCCAGACTTCACCTTCTCCTTCTCCTTATTCTGCTTCTTCTGATTCACACTCCAGACTTCACCTTCTCCTTCTCCTTCTTCTGCTTCTTCTGATTCACCCTCCAGACTTCACCTTCTCCTTCTCCTTCTTCTGCTTCTTCTGATTCATCCTCCAGACTTCACCTTCTCCTTCTCCTTCTTCTACTTCTTCTGATTCACCCTCCAGACTTCACCTTCTCCTTCTCGTTCTTCTGCTTCTTCTGATTCACCCTCCAGACTTCACCTTCTCCTTCTCCTTCGTCAACTTCTTCTGATTCACCCTCCAGACTACACCTTCTCCTTCTCCTTCTTCTACTTCTTCTGATTCACCCTCCAGACTTCACCTTCTCCTTCTCCTTCTTCTACTTCTTCTGATTCACCCTCCAGACTTCACCTTCTCCTTCTCCTTCTTCTACTTCTTCCGATTCACCCTCCTGACTTCACCTTCTCCTTCTCCTTCTTCTGCTTCTTCTGCTTCACCCTCCTGACTTCACCTTCTCCTTCTCCTTCTTCTACTTCTTCTGATTCACCCTCCTGACTTCACCTTCTCCTTCTCCTTCTTCTACTTCTTCTGATTCACCCTCCAGACTTCACCTTCTCCTTCTCCTTCTTCTGCTTCTTCTGCTTCACCCTCCAGACTTCACCTTCTCCTTCTCCTTCTTCTGCTTCTTCTGCTTCGCCCTCCAGACTTCACCTTCTCCTTCTCCTTCTTCTGCTTCTTCTGCTTCACCCTCCAGACTTCACCTTCTCCTTCTCCTTCTTCTGCTTCTTCTGCTTCACTCTCCTGACTTCACCTTCTCCTTCTCCTTCTTCTACTTCTTCTGATTCACCCTCCAGACTTCACCTTCTCCTTCTCCTTCTTCTGCTTCTTCTGCTGCGCCCTCCAGACTTCACCTTCTCCTTCTCCTTCTTCTGCTTCTTCCTATTCACCCTCCAAACTTCACCTTCTCCTTCTCCTTCTTCTGCTTCTTCTGATTCACCCTCCAGACTTCACCTTCTCCTTCTCCTTCTTCTGCTTCTTCTGCTTCACCCTCCAGACTTCACCTTCTCCTTCTCCTTCTTCTGCTTCTTCTGCTTCACCCTCCTGACTTCACCTTCTCCTTCTCCTTCTTCTACTTCTTCTGATTCACCCTCCAGACTTCACCTACTCCTTCTCCTTCTTCTGCTTCTTCTGCTTCACCCTCCAGACTTCACCTTCTCCTTCTCCTTCTTCTGCTTCTTCTGCTTCACTCTCCTGACTTCACCTTCTCCTTCTCCTTCTTCTACTTCTTCTGATTCACCCTCCAGACTTCACCTTCTCCTTCTCCTTCTTCTGCTTCTTCTGCTTCACCCTCCTGACTTCACCTTCTCCTTCTCCTTCTTCTACTTCTTCTGCTTCACCCCCCTGACTTCACCTGCTCCTTCTCCTTCTTCTGCTTCTTCTGCTTCACCCTCCTGACTTCACCTTCTCCTTCTCCTTCTTCTACTTCTTCTGCTTCACCCCCCTGACTTCACCTGCTCCATTTCCTTCTTCTGCTTCTTCTGATTCACCCTCCTAACTTTACCTTCTCCTTCTCCTTCTTCTACTTCTTCTGATTCACCCTCAAGACTTCACCTTCTCCTTCTCCTTCTTCTACTTCTTCTGATTCACCCTCCAGACTTCACCTTCTCCTTCTCCTTCTTCTGCTTCTTCTGATTCACCCTCCAGACTTCACCTTCTCCTTTTCCTTATTCTGCTTCTTCTGATTCACCCTCCAGACTTCACCTTCTCCTTCTCCTTCTTCTGCTTCTTCTGATTCACCCTCCAGACTTCACCTTCTCCTTCTCCTTCTTCTGCTTCTTCTGATTCACCCTCCAGACTTCACCTTCTCCTTCTGCTTCTTCTACTTCTTCTGATTCAACCTCCAGACTTCACCTTCCCCTTCTCCTTCTTCTGCTTTTTCTGCTTCGCCCTCCAGACTTCACCTTCTCCTTCTCCTTCTTCTGCTTCTTCTGCTTCACCCTCCAGACTTCACCTTCTCCTTCTCCTTCTTCTGCTTCTTCTGCTTCACTCTCCTGACTTCACCTTCTCCTTCTCCTTCTTCTACTTCTTCTGATTCACCCTCCAGACTTCACCTTCTCCTTCTCCTTCTTCTGCTTCTTCTGCTTCACCCTCCTGACTTCACCTTCTCCTTCTCCTTCTTCTACTTCTTCTGCTTCACCCCCCTGACTTCACCTGCTCCTTCTCCTTCTTCTGCTTCTTCTGATTCACCCTCCTAACTTTACCTTCTGCTTCTCCTTCTTCTGCTTCTTCTGATTCACCCTCCTGACTTCACCTTCTCCTTCTCCTTCTTCTGCTTCTTCTAATTCACCCTCCAGACTTCACCTTCTCCTTCTCCTTCTTCAGCTTCTTCTGATTCACCCTCCAGACTTCACCTTCTCCTTCTCCTTCTTCTGCTTCTTCTGATTCACCCTCCTAACTTCACCTTCTCCTTCTCCTTCTTCAGCTTCTTCTGATTCACCCTCCTGACTTCACCTTCTCCTTCTCCTTCTTCTGCTTCTTCTGATTCACCCTCCAGACTTCACCTTCTCCTTCTCCTTCTTCTGCTTCTTCTGATTCACCCTCCAGACTTCACCTTCTCCTTCTCCTTCTTCTGCTTCTTCTGATTCACACTCCAGACCTCACCTTCTCCTTCTACTTCTTCTACTTCTTCTGATTCACCCTCCAGACTTCATCTTCTCCTTCTCCTTCTTCTGCTTCTTCTGATTCACCCTCCAGACTTCACCTTCTCCTTCTCCTTCTTCTGCTTCTTCTGATTCACCCTCCAGACTTCACCTTCTCCTTCTCCTTCTTCTACTTCTTCTGATTCGCCCTCCAGACCTCACCTTCTCCTTCTCCTTCTTCTACTTCTTTTGATTCACCCTCCAGTCTTCACCTTCTCCTTCTCCTTCTTCTGTTTCTTCTGCTTCAACCTCCAGAATTCACCTTCTCCTTCTCTTTCTTCTGCTTCTTCTGATTCACCCTCCAGACTTCACCTTCTCCTTCTCCTTCTTCTGATTCTTCTGATTCACCCTCCAGACTTCACCTTCTCCTTCTCCTTCTTCTGCTTCTTCTGATTCACCCTCCTGACTTCACCTTCTCCTTCTCCTTCTTCTACTTCTTCTGATTCACCCTCCTGACTTCACCTTCTCCTTCTCCTTCTTCTACTTCTTCTGCTTCACCCTCCAGACTTCACCTTCTCCTTCTCCTTCTTCTACTGCTTCTGATTCACCCTCCAGACTTCACCTTCTCCTTCTCCTTCTTCTACTTCTTCTGATCCACCCTCCAGACTTCACCTTCTCCTTCTCCTTCTTCTACTTCTTCTGATTCACCCTCCAGACTTCACCTTCTCCTTCTCCTTCTTCTGCTTCTTCTGATTCACCCTCCAGACTTCACCTTCTCCTTCTCCTTATTCTGCTTCTTCTGATTCACACTCCAGACTTCACCTTCTCCTTCTCCTTCTTCTGCTTCTTCTGATTCACCCTCCAGACTTCACCTTCTCCTTCTCCTTCTTCTGCTTCTTCTGATTCATCCTCCAGACTTCACCTTCTCCTTCTCCTTCTTCTACTTCTTCTGATTCACCCTCCAGACTTCACCTTCTCCTTCTCGTTCTTCTGCTTCTTCTGATTCACCCTCCAGACTTCACCTTCTCCTTCTCCTTCGTCAACTTCTTCTGATTCACCCTCCAGACTACACCTTCTCCTTCTCCTTCTTCTACTTCTTCTGATTCACCCTCCAGACTTCACCTTCTCCTTCTCGTTCTTCTGCTTCTTCTGATTCACCCTCCAGACTTCACCTTCTCCTTCTCCGTCTTCTACTTCTTCTGATTCACCCTCCAGACTTCACCTTCTCCTTCTCCTTCTTCTACTTCTTCTGATTCACCCTCCAGACATCACCTTCTCCTTCTCCTTCTTCTACTTCTTCTGCTTCTCCCTCCAGACGTCACCTTCTCCTTCTCCTTCTTCTGCTTCTTCTGATTCACCCTCCAGACTTCACCTTCTCCTTCTCCTTCTTCTACTTCTTCTGATTCACCCTCCAGACTTCACCTTCTCCTTCTCCTTCTTCTACTTCTTCTGATTCACCCTCCAGACTTCACCTTCTCCTTCTCCTTCTTCTACTTCTTCCGATTCACCCTCCTGACTTCACCTTCTCCTTCTCCTTCTTCTGCTTCTTCTGCTTCACCCTCCTGACTTCACCTTCTCCTTCTCCTTCTTCTACTTCTTCTGATTCACCCTCCTGACTTCACCTTCTCCTTCTCCTTCTTCTACTTCTTCTGATTCACCCTCCAGACTTCACCTTCTCCTTCTCCTTCTTCTGCTTCTTCTGCTTCACCCTCCAGACTTCACCTTCTCCTTCTCCTTCTCCTGCTTCTTCTGCTTCGCCCTCCAGACTTCACCTTCTCCTTCTCCTTCTTCTGCTTCTTCTGCTTCACCCTCCAGACTTCACCTTCTCCTTCTCCTTCTTCTGCTTCTTCTGCTTCACTCTCCTGACTTCACCTTCTCCTTCTCCTTCTTCTACTTCTTCTGATTCACCCTCCAGACTTCACCTTCTCCTTCTCCTTCTTGTGCTTCTTCTGCTGCGCCCTCCAGACTTCACCATCTCCTTCTCCTTCTTCTGCTTCTTCTTATTCACCCTCCAAACTTCACCTTCTCCTTCTCCTTCTTCTGCTTCTTCTGATTCACCCTCCAGACTTCACCTTCTCCTTCTCCTTCTTCTGCTTCTTCTGCTTCACCCTCCAGACTTCACCTTCTCCTTCTCCTTCTTCTGCTTCTTCTGCTTCACCCTCCTGACTTCACCTTCTCCTTCTCCTTCTTCTACTTCTTCTGATTCACCCTCCAGACTTCACCTACTCCTTCTCCTTCTTCTGCTTCTTCTGCTTCACCCTCCAGACTTCACCTTCTCCTTCTCCTTCTTCTGCTTCTTCTGCTTCACTCTCCTGACTTCACCTTCTCCTTCTCCTTCTTCTACTTCTTCTGATTCACCCTCCAGACTTCACCTTCTCCTTCTCCTTCTTCTGCTTCTTCTGCTTCACCCTCCTGACTTCACCTTCTCCTTCTCCTTCTTCTACTTCTTCTGCTTCACCCCCCTGACTTCACCTGCTCCTTCTCCTTCTTCTGCTTCTTCTGATTCACCCTCCTAACTTTACCTTCTGCTTCTCCTTCTTCTGCTTCTTCTGATTCACCCTCCTGACTTCACCTTCTCCTTCTCCTTCTTCTGCTTCTTCTAATTCACCCTCCAGACTTCACCTTCTCCTTCTCCTTCTTCTGCTTCTTCTGCTTCACTCTCCTGACTTCACCTTCTCCTTCTCCTTCTTCTACTTCTTCTGATTCACCCTCCAGACTTCACCTTCTCCTTCTCCTTCTTCTGCTTCTTCTGCTTCACCCTCCTGACTTCACCTTCTCCTTCTCCTTCTTCTGCTTCTTCTGCTTCACTCTCCTGATTCCACCTTCTCCTTCTCCTTCTTCTACTTCTTCTGATTCACCCTCCAGACTTCACCCACTCCTTCTCCTTCTTCTGCTTCTTCTGCTTCACCCTCCAGACTTCACCTTCTCTTTCTCCTTCTTCTGCTTCTTCTGCTGCGCCCTCCAGACTTCACCTTCTCCTTCTCCTTCTTCTGCTTCTTCTGATTCACCCTCCAGACTTCACCTTCTCCTTCTCCTTCTTCTACTTCTTCTGATCCACCCTCCTGACTTCACCTTCTCCTTCTCCTTCTTCTGCTTCTTCTGCTTCACCCTCCAGACTTCACCTTCTCCTTCTCCTTCTTCTGCTTCTTCTGCTTCACCCTCCAGACTTCACCTTCTCCTTCTCCTTCTTCTGCTTCTTCTGCTTCACCCTCCTGACTTCACCTTATCCTTCTCCTTCTTCTACTTCTTCTGATTCACCCTCCAGACTTCACCTACTCCTTCTCCTTCTTCTGCTTCTTCTGCTTCACCCTCCAGACTTCACCTTCTCCTTCTCCTTCCTCTGCTTCTTCTGCTTCGCCCTCCAGACTTCACCTTCTCCTTCTCCTTCTTCTGCTTCTTCTGCTTCACTCTCCTGACTTCACCTTCTCCTTCTCCTTCTTCTACTTCTTCTGATTCACCCTCCAGACTTCACCCTCTCCTTCTCCTTCTTCTGCTTCTTCTGCTTCACCCTCCAGACTTCACCTTCTCCTTCTCCTTCTTCTGCTTCTTCTGCTTCACCGTCCTGACTTCACCTTCTCCTTCTCCTTCTTCTACTTCTTCTGCTTCACCCCCTGACTTCACCTGCTCCTTCTCCTTCTTCTGCTTCTTCTGATTCACCCTCCAGACTTCACCTTCTCCTTCTCCTTCTGCTGCTTCTTCTGATTCACCCTCCAGACTTCACCTTCTCCTTCTCCTTCTTCTGCTTCTTCTGATTCACCCTCCAGACCTCACCTTCTCCTTCTCCTTCTTCTACTTCTTCTGATTCACCCTCCAGACTTCATCTTCTCCTTCTCCTTCTTCTGCTTCTTCTGATTCACCCTCCAGACTTCACCTTCTCCTTCTCCTTCTTCTACTTCTTCTGATTCACCCTCCAGACTTCACCTTCTCCTTCTCCTTCTTCTACTTCGTCTGATTCACCCTCCAGACTTCACCTTCTCCTTCTCCTTCTTCTACTTCTTCTGATTCACCCTCCAGTCTTCACCTACTCCTTCTCCTTCTTCTGTTTCTTCTGCTTCACCCTCCAGACTTTACCTTCTCCTTCTCTTTCTTCTGCTTCTGCTGATTCACCCTCCAGACTTCATCTTCTCCTTCTCCTTCTTCTGATTCTTCTGATTCACCCTCCAGACTTCACCTTCTCCTTCTCCTTCTTCTGCTTCTTCTGATTCACCCTCCTGACTTCACCTTCTCCTTCTCCTTCTTCTACTTCTTCTGCTTCACCCTCCAGACTTCACCTTCTCCTTCTCCTTCTACTACTTCTTCTGATTCACCCTCCAGACTTCACCTTCTCCTTCTCCTTCTTCTGCTTCTTCTGATTCACCCTCCAGACTTCACCTTCTCCTTCTCCTTATTCTGCTTCTTCTGATTCACCCTCCAGACTTCACCTCCTCCTTCTCCTTCTTCTGCTTCATCTGATTCACCCTCCAGACTTCACCTTTTCCTTCTCCTTCTTCTGCTTCTTCTGATTCACCCTCCAGACTTCACCTTCTCCTTCTCCTTCTTCTGCTTCTTCTGATTCACCCTCCAGACTTCACCTTCTCCTTCTCCTTCTTCTACTTCTTCTGATTCACCCTCCAGACTTCACCTTCTCCTTCTCTTTCTTCTGCTTCTTCTGATTCTCCCTCCAGACTTCACCTTCTCCTTCTCCTTCTTCTGCTTCTTCTGATTCACCCTCCAGACTTCACCTTCTCCTTCTCCGTCTTCTACTTCTTCTGATTCACCCTCCAGACTTCACCTTCTCCTTCTCCTTCTTCTACTTCTTCTGATTCACCCTCCAGACTTCACCTTCTCCTTCTCCTTCTTCTACTTCTTCTGCTTCTCCCTCCAGACGTCACCTTCTCCTTCTCCTTCTTCTGCTTCTTCTGATTCACCCTCCAGACTTCACCTTCTCCTTCTCCTTCTTCTACTTCTTCTGATTCACCCTCCAGACTTCACCTTCTCCTTCTCCTTCTTCTACTTCTTCTGATTCACCCTCCAGACTTCACCTTCTCCTTCTCCTTCTTCTACTTCTTCCGATTCACCCTCCTGACTTCACCTTCTCCTTCTCCTTCTTCTGCTTCTTCTG
This sequence comes from Somniosus microcephalus, assembly GCF_052327205.1. Taxonomy (NCBI): domain Eukaryota; kingdom Metazoa; phylum Chordata; class Chondrichthyes; order Squaliformes; family Somniosidae; genus Somniosus; species Somniosus microcephalus. The sequence continues at coordinate 26,706 of NW_028225913.1, forward strand.
CTTCACCCTCCTGACTTCACCTTCTCCTTCTCCTTCTTCTACTTCTTCTGATTCACCCTCCTGACTTCACCTTCTCCTTCTCCTTCTTCTACTTCTTCTGATTCACCCTCCAGACTTCACCCTCTCCTTCTCCTTCTTCTGCTTCTTCTGCTTCACCCTCCAGACTTCACCTTCTCCTTCTCCTTCTTCTGCTTCTTCTGCTTCGCCCTCCAGACTTCACCTTCTCCTTCTCCTTCTTCTGCTTCTTCTGCTTCACCCTCCAGACTTCACCTTCTCCTTCTCCTTCTTCTGCTTCTTCTGCTTCACTCTCCTGACTTCACCTTCTCCTTCTCCTTCTTCTACTTCTTCTGATTCACCCTCCAGACTTCACCTTCTCCTTCTCCTTCTTCTGCTTCTTCTGCTGCGCCCTCCAGACTTCACCTTCTCCTTCTCCTTCTTCTGCTTCTTCTTATTCACCCTCCAAACTTCACCTTCTCCTTCTCCTTCTTCTGCTTCTTCTGATTCACCCTCCAGACTTCACCTTCTCCTTCTCCTTCTTCTGCTTCTTCTGCTTCACCCTCCAGACTTCACCTTCTCCTTCTCCTTCTTCTGCTTCTTCTGCTTCACCCTCCTGACTTCACCTTCTCCTTCTCCTTCTTCTACTTCTTCTGATTCACCCTCCAGACTTCACCTACTCCTTCTCCTTCTTCTGCTTCTTCTGCTTCACCCTCCAGACTTCACCTTCTCCTTCTCCTTCTTCTGCTTCTTCTGCTTCACTCTCCTGACTTCACCTTCTCCTTCTCCTTCTTCTACTTCTTCTGATTCACCCTCCAGACTTCACCTTCTCCTTCTCCTTCTTCTGCTTCTTCTGCTTCACCCTCCTGACTTCACCTTCTCCTTCTCCTTCTTCTACTTCTTCTGCTTCACCCCCCTGACTTCACCTGCTCCTTCTCCTTCTTCTGCTTCTTCTGCTTCACCCTCCTGACTTCACCTTCTCCTTCTCCTTCTTCTACTTCTTCTGCTTCACCCCCCTGACTTCACCTGCTCCTTCTCCTTCTTCTGCTTCTTCTGATTCACCCTCCTAACTTTACCTTCTCCTTCTCCTTCTTCTACTTCTTCTGATTCACCCTCCAGACTTCACCATCTCCTTCTCCTTCTTCTACTTCTTCTGATTCACCCTCCAGACTTCACCTTCTCCTTCTCCTTATTCTGCTTCTTCTGATTCACCCTCCAGACTTCACCTTCTCCTTCTCCTTATTCTGCTTCTTCTGATTCACCCTCCAGACTTCACCTTCTCCTTCTCCTTCTTCTGCTTCTTCTGATTCACCCTCCAGACTTCACCTTCTCCTTCTCCTTCTTCTGCTTCTTCTGATTCACCCTCCAGACTTCACCTTCTCCTTCTGCTTCTTCTACTTCTTCTGATTCACCCTCCAGACTTCACCTTCCCCTTCTCCTTCGTCTGCTTTTTCTGCTTCGCCCTCCAGACTTCACCTTCTCCTTCTCCTTCTTCTGCTTCTTCTGCTTCACCCTCCAGACTTCACCTTCTCCTTCTCCTTCTTCTGCTTCTTCTGCTTCACTCTCCTGACTTCACCTTCTCCTTCTCCTTCTTCTACTTCTTCTGATTCACCCTCCAGACTTCACCTTCTCCTTCTCCTTCTTCTGCTTCTTCTGCTTCACCCTCCTGACTTCACCTTCTCCTTCTCCTTCTTCTACTTCTTCTGCTTCACCCCCCTGACTTCACCTGCTCCTTCTCCTTCTTCTGCTTCTTCTGATTCACCCTCCTAACTTTACCTTCTGCTTCTCCTTCTTCTGCTTCTTCTGATTCACCCTCCTGACTTCACCTTCTCCTTCTCCTTCTTCTGCTTCTTCTAATTCACCCTCCAGACTTCACCTTCTCCTTCTCCTTCTTCTACTTCTTCTGCTTCACCCCCTGACTTCACCTGCTCCTTCTCCTTCTTCTGCTTCTTCTGATTCACCCTCCAGACTTCACCTTCTCCTTCTCCTTCTGCTGCTTCTTCTGATTCACCCTCCAGACTTCACCTTCTCCTTCTCCTTCTTCTGCTTCTTCTGATTCACCCTCCAGACCTCACCTTCTCCTTCTCCTTCTTCTACTTCTTCTGATTCACCCTCCAGACTTCATCTTCTCCTTCTCCTTCTTCTGCTTCTTCTGATTCACCCTCCAGACTTCACCTTCTCCTTCTCCTTCTTCTACTTCTTCTGATTCACCCTCCAGACTTCACCTTCTCCTTCTCCTTCTTCTACTTCGTCTGATTCACCCTCCAGACTTCACCTTCTCCTTCTCCTTCTTCTACTTCTTCTGATTCACCCTCCAGTCTTCACCTACTCCTTCTCCTTCTTCTGTTTCTTCTGCTTCACCCTCCAGACTTTACCTTCTCCTTCTCTTTCTTCTGCTTCTGCTGATTCACCCTCCAGACTTCATCTTCTCCTTCTCCTTCTTCTGATTCTTCTGATTCACCCTCCAGACTTCACCTTCTCCTTCTCCTTCTTCTGCTTCTTCTGATTCACCCTCCTGACTTCACCTTCTCCTTCTCCTTCTTCTACTTCTTCTGCTTCACCCTCCAGACTTCACCTTCTCCTTCTCCTTCTACTACTTCTTCTGATTCACCCTCCAGACTTCACCTTCTCCTTCTCCTTCTTCTGCTTCTTCTGATTCACCCTCCAGACTTCACCTTCTCCTTCTCCTTATTCTGCTTCTTCTGATTCACCCTCCAGACTTCACCTCCTCCTTCTCCTTCTTCTGCTTCATCTGATTCACCCTCCAGACTTCACCTTTTCCTTCTCCTTCTTCTGCTTCTTCTGATTCACCCTCCAGACTTCACCTTCTCCTTCTCCTTCTTCTGCTTCTTCTGATTCACCCTCCAGACTTCACCTTCTCCTTCTCCTTCTTCTACTTCTTCTGATTCACCCTCCAGACTTCACCTTCTCCTTCTCTTTCTTCTGCTTCTTCTGATTCTCCCTCCAGACTTCACCTTCTCCTTCTCCTTCTTCTGCTTCTTCTGATTCACCCTCCAGACTTCACCTTCTCCTTCTCCGTCTTCTACTTCTTCTGATTCACCCTCCAGACTTCACCTTCTCCTTCTCCTTCTTCTACTTCTTCTGATTCACCCTCCAGACTTCACCTTCTCCTTCTCCTTCTTCTACTTCTTCTGCTTCTCCCTCCAGACGTCACCTTCTCCTTCTCCTTCTTCTGCTTCTTCTGATTCACCCTCCAGACTTCACCTTCTCCTTCTCCTTCTTCTACTTCTTCTGATTCACCCTCCAGACTTCACCTTCTCCTTCTCCTTCTTCTACTTCTTCTGATTCACCCTCCAGACTTCACCTTCTCCTTCTCCTTCTTCTACTTCTTCCGATTCACCCTCCTGACTTCACCTTCTCCTTCTCCTTCTTCTGCTTCTTCTGCTTCACCCTCCTGACTTCACCTTCTCCTTCTCCTTCTTCTACTTCTTCTGATTCACCCTCCTGACTTCACCTTCTCCTTCTCCTTCTTCTACTTCTTCTGATTCACCCTCCAGACTTCACCTTCTCCTTCTCCTTCTTCTGCTTCTTCTGCTTCACCCTCCAGACTTCACCTTCTCCTTCTCCTTCTTCTGCTTCTTCTGCTTCGCCCTCCAGACTTCACCTTCTCCTTCTCCTTCTTCTGCTTCTTCTGCTTCACCCTCCAGACTTCACCTTCTCCTTCTCCTTCTTCTGCTTCTTCTGCTTCACTCTCCTGACTTCACCTTCTCCTTCTCCTTCTTCTACTTCTTCTGATTCACCCTCCAGACTTCACCTTCTCCTTCTCCTTCTTCTGCTTCTTCTGCTGCGCCCTCCAGACTTCACCTTCTCCTTCTCCTTCTTCTGCTTCTTCTTATTCACCCTCCAAACTTCACCTTCTCCTTCTCCTTCTTCTGCTTCTTCTGATTCACCCTCCAGACTTCACCTTCTCCTTCTCCTTCTTCTGCTTCTTCTGCTTCACCCTCCAGACTTCACCTTCTCCTTCTCCTTCTTCTGCTTCTTCTGCTTCACCCTCCTGACTTCACCTTCTCCTTCTCCTTCTTCTACTTCTTCTGATTCACCCTCCAGACTTCACCTACTCCTTCTCCTTCTTCTGCTTCTTCTGCTTCACCCTCCAGACTTCACCTTCTCCTTCTCCTTCTTCTGCTTCTTCTGCTTCACTCTCCTGACTTCACCTTCTCCTTCTCCTTCTTCTACTTCTTCTGATTCACCCTCCAGACTTCACCTTCTCCTTCTCCTTCTTCTGCTTCTTCTGCTTCACCCTCCTGACTTCACCTTCTCCTTCTCCTTCTTCTACTTCTTCTGCTTCACCCCCCTGACTTCACCTGCTCCTTCTCCTTCTTCTGCTTCTTCTGCTTCACCCTCCTGACTTCACCTTCTCCTTCTCCTTCTTCTACTTCTTCTGCTTCACCCCCCTGACTTCACCTGCTCCTTCTCCTTCTTCTGCTTCTTCTGATTCACCCTCCTAACTTTACCTTCTCCTTCTCCTTCTTCTACTTCTTCTGATTCACCCTCCAGACTTCACCATCTCCTTCTCCTTCTTCTACTTCTTCTGATTCACCCTCCAGACTTCACCTTCTCCTTCTCCTTATTCTGCTTCTTCTGATTCACCCTCCAGACTTCACCTTCTCCTTCTCCTTATTCTGCTTCTTCTGATTCACCCTCCAGACTTCACCTTCTCCTTCTCCTTCTTCTGCTTCTTCTGATTCACCCTCCAGACTTCACCTTCTCCTTCTCCTTCTTCTGCTTCTTCTGATTCACCCTCCAGACTTCACCTTCTCCTTCTGCTTCTTCTACTTCTTCTGATTCACCCTCCAGACTTCACCTTCCCCTTCTCCTTCGTCTGCTTTTTCTGCTTCGCCCTCCAGACTTCACCTTCTCCTTCTCCTTCTTCTGCTTCTTCTGCTTCACCCTCCAGACTTCACCTTCTCCTTCTCCTTCTTCTGCTTCTTCTGCTTCACTCTCCTGACTTCACCTTCTCCTTCTCCTTCTTCTACTTCTTCTGATTCACCCTCCAGACTTCACCTTCTCCTTCTCCTTCTTCTGCTTCTTCTGCTTCACCCTCCTGACTTCACCTTCTCCTTCTCCTTCTTCTACTTCTTCTGCTTCACCCCCCTGACTTCACCTGCTCCTTCTCCTTCTTCTGCTTCTTCTGATTCACCCTCCTAACTTTACCTTCTGCTTCTCCTTCTTCTGCTTCTTCTGATTCACCCTCCTGACTTCACCTTCTCCTTCTCCTTCTTCTGCTTCTTCTAATTCACCCTCCAGACTTCACCTTCTCCTTCTCCTTCTTCAGCTTCTTCTGATTCACCCTCCAGACTTCACCTTCTCCTTCTCCTTCTTCTGCTTCTTCTGATTCACCCTCCTAACTTCACCTTCTCCTTCTCCTTCTTCTGCTTCTTCTGATTCACCCTCCTGACTTCACCTTCTCCTTCTCCTTCTTCTGCTTCTTCTGATTCACCCTCCAGACTTCACCTTCTCCTTCTCCTTCTTCTACTTCTTCTGATTCACCCTCCAGACTTCACCTTCTCCTTCTCCTTCTTCTACTTCTTCTGATTCACCCTCCAGACTTCACCTTCTCCTTCTCCTTCTTCTACTTCTTCCGATTCACCCTCCTGACTTCACCTTCTCCTTCTCCTTCTTCTGCTTCTTCTGCTTCACCCTCCTGACTTCACCTTCTCCTTCTCCTTCTTCTACTTCTTCTGATTCACCCTCCTGACTTCACCTTCTCCTTCTCCTTCTTCTACTTCTTCTGATTCACCCTCCAGACTTCACCTTCTCCTTCTCCTTCTTCTGCTTCTTCTGCTTCACCCTCCAGACTTCACCTTCTCCTTCTCCTTCTTCTGCTTCTTCTGCTTCGCCCTCCAGACTTCACCTTCTCCTTCTCCTTCTTCTGCTTCTTCTGCTTCACCCTCCAGACTTCACCTTCTCCTTCTCCTTCTTCTGCTTCTTCTGCTTCACTCTCCTGACTTCACCTTCTCCTTCTCCTTCTTCTACTTCTTCTGATTCACCCTCCAGACTTCACCTTCTCCTTCTCCTTCTTCTGCTTCTTCTGCTGCGCCCTCCAGACTTCACCTTCTCCTTCTCCTTCTTCTGCTTCTTCTTATTCACCCTCCAAACTTCACCTTCTCCTTCTCCTTCTTCTGCTTCTTCTGATTCACCCTCCAGACTTCACCTTCTCCTTCTCCTTCTTCTGCTTCTTCTGCTTCACCCTCCAGACTTCACCTTCTCCTTCTCCTTCTTCTGCTTCTTCTGCTTCACCCTCCTGACTTCACCTTCTCCTTCTCCTTCTTCTACTTCTTCTGATTCACCCTCCAGACTTCACCTACTCCTTCTCCTTCTTCTGCTTCTTCTGCTTCACCCTCCAGACTTCACCTTCTCCTTCTCCTTCTTCTACTTCTTCTGATTCACCCTCCAGACTTCACCTTCTCCTTCTCCTTCTTCTACTTCTTCTGCTTCTCCCTCCAGACGTCACCTTCTCCTTCTCCTTCTTCTGCTTCTTCTGATTCACCCTCCAGACTTCACCTTCTCCTTCTCCTTCTTCTACTTCTTCTGATTCACCCTCCAGACTTCACCTTCTCCTTCTCCTTCTTCTACTTCTTCTGATTCACCCTCCAGACTTCACCTTCTCCTTCTCCTTCTTCTACTTCTTCCGATTCACCCTCCTGACTTCACCTTCTCCTTCTCCTTCTTCTGCTTCTTCTGCTTCACCCTCCTGACTTCACCTTCTCCTTCTCCTTCTTCTACTTCTTCTGATTCACCCTCCTGACTTCACCTTCTCCTTCTCCTTCTTCTACTTCTTCTGATTCACCCTCCAGACTTCACCTTCTCCTTCTCCTTCTTCTGCTTCTTCTGCTTCACCCTCCAGACTTCACCTTCTCCTTCTCCTTCTTCTGCTTCTTCTGCTTCGCCCTCCAGACTTCACCTTCTCCTTCTCCTTCTTCTGCTTCTTCTGCTTCACCCTCCAGACTTCACCTTCTCCTTCTCCTTCTTCTGCTTCTTCTGCTTCACTCTCCTGACTTCACCTTCTCCTTCTCCTTCTTCTACTTCTTCTGATTCACCCTCCAGACTTCACCTTCTCCTTCTCCTTCTTCTGCTTCTTCTGCTGCGCCCTCCAGACTTCACCTTCTCCTTCTCCTTCTTCTGCTTCTTCTTATTCACCCTCCAAACTTCACCTTCTCCTTCTCCTTCTTCTGCTTCTTCTGATTCACCCTCCAGACTTCACCTTCTCCTTCTCCTTCTTCTGCATCTTCTGCTTCACCCTCCAGACTTCACCTTCTCCTTCTCCTTCTTCTGCTTCTTCTGCTTCACCCTCCTGACTTCACCTTCTCCTTCTCCTTCTTCTACTTCTTCTGATTCACCCTCCAGACTTCACCTACTCCTTCTCCTTCTTCTGCTTCTTCTGCTTCACCCTCCAGACTTCACCTTCTCCTTCTCCTTCTTCTGCTTCTTCTGCTTCACTCTCCTGACTTCACCTTCTCCTTCTCCTTCTTCTACTTCTTCTGATTCACCCTCCAGACTTCACCTTCTCCTTCTCCTTCTTCTGCTTCTTCTGCTTCACCCTCCTGACTTCACCTTCTCCTTCTCCTTCTTCTACTTCTTCTGCTTCACCCCCCTGACTTCACCTGCTCCTTCTCCTTCTTCTGCTTCTTCTGCTTCACCCTCCTGACTTCACCTTCTCCTTCTCCTTCTTCTACTTCTTCTGCTTCACCCCCCTGACTTCACCTGCTCCTTCTCCTTCTTCTGCTTCTTCTGATTCACCCTCCTAACTTTACCTTCTCCTTCTCCTTCTTCTACTTCTTCTGATTCACCCTCCAGACTTCACCATCTCCTTCTCCTTCTTCTACTTCTTCTGATTCACCCTCCAGACTTCACCTTCTCCTTCTCCTTATTCTGCTTCTTCTGATTCACCCTCCAGACTTCACCTTCTCCTTCTCCTTATTCTGCTTCTTCTGATTCACCCTCCAGACTTCACCTTCTCCTTCTCCTTCTTCTGCTTCTTCTGATTCACCCTCCAGACTTCACCTTCTCCTTCTCCTTCTTCTGCTTCTTCTGATTCACCCTCCAGACTTCACCTTCTCCTTCTGCTTCTTCTACTTCTTCTGATTCACCCTCCAGACTTCACCTTCCCCTTCTCCTTCGTCTGCTTTTTCTGCTTCGCCCTCCAGACTTCACCTTCTCCTTCTCCTTCTTCTGCTTCTTCTGCTTCACCCTCCAGACTTCACCTTCTCCTTCTCCTTCTTCTGCTTCTTCTGCTTCACTCTCCTGACTTCACCTTCTCCTTCTCCTTCTTCTACTTCTTCTGATTCACCCTCCAGACTTCACCTTCTCCTTCTCCTTCTTCTGCTTCTTCTGCTTCACCCTCCTGACTTCACCTTCTCCTTCTCCTTCTTCTACTTCTTCTGCTTCACCCCCCTGACTTCACCTGCTCCTTCTCCTTCTTCTGCTTCTTCTGATTCACCCTCCTAACTTTACCTTCTGCTTCTCCTTCTTCTGCTTCTTCTGATTCACCCTCCTGACTTCACCTTCTCCTTCTCCTTCTTCTGCTTCTTCTAATTCACCCTCCAGACTTCACCTCCTCCTTCTCCTTCTTCAGCTTCTTCTGATTCACCCTCCAGACTTCACCTTCTCCTTCTCCTTCTTCTGCTTCTTCTGATTCACCCTCCTAACTTCACCTTCTCCTTCTCCTTCTTCTGCTTCTTCTGATTCACCCTCCTGACTTCACCTTCTCCTTCTCCTTCTTCTGCTTCTTCTGATTCACCCTCCAGACTTCACCTTCTCCTTCTCCTTCTTCTGCTTCTTCTGATTCACCCTCCAGACTTCACCTTCTCCTTCTCCTTCTTCTGCTTCTTCTGATTCACACTCCAGACCTCACCTTCTCCTTCTACTTCTTCTACTTCTTCTGATTCACCCTCCAGACTTCATCTTCTCCTTCTCCTTCTTCTGCTTCTTCTGATTCACCCTCCAGACTTCACCTTCTCCTTCTCCTTCTTCTGCTTCTTCTGATTCACCCTCCAGACTTCACCTTCTCCTTCTCCTTCTTCTACTTCTTCTGATTCGCCCTCCAGACCTCACCTTCTCCTTCTCCTTCTTCTACTTCTTCTGATTCACCCTCCAGTCTTCACCTTCTCCTTCTCCTTCTTCTGTTTCTTCTGCTTCGCCCTCCAGAATTCACCTTCTCCTTCTCTTTCTTCTGCTTCTTCTGATTCACCCTCCAGACTTCACCTTCTCCTTCTCCTTCTTCTGATTCTTCTGATTCACCCTCCAGACTTCACCTTCTCCTTCTCCTTCTTCTGCTTCTTCTGATTCACCCTCCTGACTTCACCTTCTCCTTCTCCTTCTTCTACTTCTTCTGATTCACCCTCCTGACTTCACCTTCTCCTTCTCCTTCTTCTACTTCTTCTGCTTCACCCTCCAGACGTCACCTTCTCCTTCTCCTTCTTCTACTGCTTCTGATTCACCCTCCAGACTTCACCTTCTCCTTCTCCTTCTTCTACTTCTTCTGATTCACCCTCCAGATTCCACCTTCTCCTTCTCCTTCTTCTACTTCTTCTGATTCACCCTCCAGACTTCACCTTCTCCTTCTCCTTCTTCTGCTTCTTCTGATTCACCCTCCAGACTTCACCTTCTCCTTCTCCTTATTCTGCTTCTTCTGATTCACACTCCAGACTTCACCTTCTCCTTCTCCTTCTTCTGCTTCTTCTGATTCACCCTCCAGACTTCACCTTCTCCTTCTCCTTCTTCTGCTTCTTCTGATTCATCCTCCAGACTTCACCTTCTCCTTCTCCTTCTTCTACTTCTTCTGATTCACCCTCCAGACTTCACCTTCTCCTTCTCGTTCTTCTGCTTCTTCTGATTCACCCTCCAGACTTCACCTTCTCCTTCTCCTTCGTCAACTTCTTCTGATTCGCCCTCCAGACTACACCTTCTCCTTCTCCTTCTTCTACTTCTTCTGATTCACCCTCCAGACTTCACCTTCTCCTTCTCGTTCTTCTGCTTCTTCTGATTCACCCTCCAGACTTCACCTTCTCCTTCTCCGTCTTCTACTTCTTCTGATTCACCCTCCAGACTTCACCTTCTCCTTCTCCTTCTTCTACTTCTTCTGATTCACCCTCCAGACTTCACCTTCTCCTTCTCCTTCTTCTACTTCTTCTGCTTCTCCCTCCAGACGTCACCTTCTCCTTCTCCTTCTTCTGATTCACCCTCCAGACTTCACCTTCTCCTTCTCCTTCTTCTACTTCTTCTGATTCACCCTCCAGACTTCACCTTCTCCTTCTCCTTCTTCTACTTCTTCTGATTCACCCTCCAGACTTCACCTTCTCCTTCTCCTTCTTCTACTTCTTCCGATTCACCCTCCTGACTTCACCTTCTCCTTCTCCTTCTTCTGCTTCTTCTGCTTCACCCTCCTGACTTCACCTTCTCCTTCTCCTTCTTCTACTTCTTCTGATTCACCCTCCTGACTACACCTTCTCCTTCTCCTTCTTCTACTTCTTCTGATTCACCCTCCAGACTTCACCTTCTCCTTCTCCTTCTTCTGCTTCTTCTGCTTCACCCTCCAGACTTCACCTTCTCCTTCTCCTTCTTCTGCTTCTTCTGCTTCGCCCTCCAGACTTCACCTTCTCCTTCTCCTTCTTCTGCTTCTTCTGCTTCACCCTCCAGACTTCACCTTCTCCTTCTCCTTCTTCTGCTTCTTCTGCTTCACTCTCCTGACTTCACCTTCTCCTTCTCCTTCTTCTACTTCTTCTGATTCACCCTCCAGACTTCACCTTCTCCTTCTCCTTCTTCTGCTTCTTCTGCTGCGCCCTCCAGACTTCACCTTCTCCTTCTCCTTCTTCTGCTTCTTCTTATTCACCCTCCAAACTTCACCTTCTCCTTCTCCTTCTTCTGCTTCTTCTGATTCACCCTCCAGACTTCACCTTCTCCTTCTCCTTCTTCTGCTTCTTCTGCTTCACCCTCCAGACTTCACCTTCTCCTTCTCCTTCTTCTGCTTCTTCTGCTTCACCCTCCTGACTTCACCTTCTCCTTCTCCTTCTTCTAATTCTTCTGATTCACCCTCCAGGCTTCACCTACTCCTTCTCCTTCTTCTGCTTCTTCTGCTTCACCCTCCAGACTTCACCTTCTCCTTCTCCTTCTTCTGCTTCTTCTGCTTCACTCTCCTGACTTCACCTTCTCCTTCTCCTTCTTCTACTTCTTCTGATTCACCCTCCAGACTTCACCTTCTCCTTCTCCTTCTTCTGCTTCTTCTGCTTCACCCTCCTGACTTCACCTTCTCCTTCTCCTTCTTCTACTTCTTCTGCTTCACCCCCCTGACTTCACCTGCTCCTTCTCCTTCTTCTGCTTCTTCTGATTCACCCTCCTAACTTTACCTTCTGCTTCTCCTTCTTCTGCTTCTTCTGATTCACCCTCCTGACTTCACCTTCTCCTTCTCCTTCTTCTGCTTCTTCTAATTCACCCTCCAGACTTCACCTTCTCCTTCTCCTTCTTCTGCTTCTTCTGCTTCACTCTCCTGACTTCACCTTCTCCTTCTCCTTCTTCTACTTCTTCTGATTCACCCTCCAGACTTCACCTTCTCCTTCTCCTTCTTCTGCTTCTTCTGCTTCACCCTCCTGACTTCACCTTCTCCTTCTCCTTCTTCTACTTCTTCTGCTTCACCCCCCTGACTTCACCTGCTCCTTCTCCTTCTTCTGCTTCTTCTGATTCACCCTCCTAACTTTACCTTCTGCTTCTCCTTATTCTGCTTCTTCTGATTCACCCTCCTGACTTCACCTTCTCCTTCTCCTTCTTCTGCTTCTTCTAATTCACCCTCCAGACTTCACCTTCTCCTTCTCCTTCTTCTGCTTCTTCTGATTCACCCTCCAGACTTCACCTTCTCCTTCTCCTTCTTCTGCTTCTTCTGATTCACCCTCCTAACTTCACCTTCTCCTTCTCCTTCTTCTGCTTCTTCTGATTCACCCTCCTGACTTCACCTTCTCCTTCTCCTTCTTCTGCTTCTTCTGATACACCCTCCAGACTTCACCTTCTCCTTCTCCTTCTTCTGCTTCTTCTGATTCACCCTCCAGACTTCACCTTCTCCTTCTCCTTCTTCTGCTTCTTCTGATTCACACTCCAGACCTCACCTTCTCCTTCTACTTCTTCTACTTCTTCTGATTCACCCTCCAGACTTCATCTTCTCCTTCTCCTTCTTCTGCTTCTTCTGATCCACCCTCCAGACTTCACCTTCTCCTTCTCCTTCTTCCACTTCTTCTGATTCGCCCTCCAGACCTCACCTTCTCCTTCTCCTTCTTCTACTTCTTCTGATTCACCCTCCAGTCTTCACCTTCTCCTTCTCCTTCTTCTGTTTCTTCTGCTTCACCCTCCAGAATTCACCTTCTCCTTCTCTTTCTTCTGCTTCTTCTGATTCACCCTCCAGACTTCACCTTCTCCTTCTCCTTCTTCTGATTCTTCTGATTCACCCTCCAGACTTCACCTTCTCCTTCTCCTTCTTCTGCTTCTTCAGATTCACCCTCCTGACTTCACCTTCTCCTTCTCCTTCTTCTACTTCTTCTGATTCACCCTCCTGACTTCACCTTCTCCTTCTCCTTCTTCTACTTCTTCTGCTTCACCCTCCAGACTTCACCTTCTCCTTCTCCTTCTTCTACTGCTTCTGATTCACCCTCCAGACTTCACCTTCTCCTTCTCCTTCTTCTACTTCTTCTGATTCACCCTCCAGACTTCACCTTCTCCTTCTCCTTCTTCTACTTCTTCTGATTCACCCTCCAGACTTCACCTTCTCCTTCTCCTTCTTCTGCTTCTTCTGATTCACCCTCCAGACTTCACCTTCTCCTTCTCCTTATTCTGCTTCTTCTGATTCACACTCCAGACTTCACCTTCTCCTTCTCCTTCTTCTGCTTCTTCTGATTCACCCTCCAGACTTCACCTTCTCCTTCTCCTTCTTCTGCTTCTTCTGATTCATCCTCCAGACTTCACCTTCTCCTTCTCCTTCTTCTACTTCTTCTGATTCACCCTCCAGACTTCACCTTCTCCTTCTCGTTCTTCTGCTTCTTCTGATTCACCCTCCAGACTTCACCTTCTCCTTCTCCTTCGTCAACTTCTTCTGATTCACCCTCCAGACTACACCTTCTCCTTCTCCTTCTTCTACTTCTTCTGATTCACCCTCCAGACTTCACCTTCTCCTTCTCGTTCTTCTGCTTCTTCTGATTCACCCTCCAGACTTCACCTTCTCCTTCTCCGTCTTCTACTTCTTCTGATTCACCCTCCAGACTTCACCTTCTCCTTCTCCTTCTTCTACTTCTTCTGATTCACCCTCCAGACTTCACCCTCTCCTTCTCCTTCTTCTACTTCTTCTGCTTCTCCCTCCAGACGTCACCTTCTCCTTCTCCTTCTTCTGCTTCTTCTGATTCACCCTCCAGACTTCACCTTCTCCTTCTCCTTCTTCTACTTCTTCTGATTCACCCTCCAGACTTCACCTTCTCCTTCTCCTTCTTCTACTTCTTCTGATTCACCCTCCAGACTTCACCTTCTCCTTCTCCTTCTTCTACTTCTTCCGATTCACCCTCCTGACTTCACCTTCTCCTTCTCCTTCTTCTGCTTCTTCTGCTTCACCCTCCTGACTTCACCTTCTCCTTCTCCTTCTTCTACTTCTTCTGATTCACCCTCCTGACTTCACCATCTCCTTCTCCTTCTTCTACTTCTTCTGATTCACCCTCCAGACTTCACCTTCTCCTTCTCCTTCTTCTGCTTCTTCTGCTTCACCCTCCAGACTTCACCTTCTCCTTCTCCTTCTTCTGCTTCTTCTGCTTCACTCTCCTGACTTCACCTTCTCCTTCTCCTTCTTCTACTTCTTCTGATTCACCCTCCAGACTTCACCTTCTCCTTCTCCTTCTTCTGCTTCTTCTGCTTCACCCTCCTGACTTCACCTTCTCCTTCTCCTTCTTCTACTTCTTCTGCTTCACCCCCCTGACTTCACCTGCTCCTTCTCCTTCTTCTGCTTCTTCTGATTCACCCTCCTAACTTTACCTTCTGCTTCTCCTTCTTCTGCTTCTTCTGATTCACCCTCCTGACTTCACCTTCTCCTTCTCCTTCTTCTGCTTCTTCTAATTCACCCTCCAGACTTCACCTTCTCCTTCTCCTTCTTCTGCTTCTTCTGCTTCACTCTCCTGACTTCACCTTCTCCTTCTCCTTCTTCTACTTCTTCTGATTCACCCTCCAGACTTCACCTTCTCCTTCTCCTTCTTCTGCTTCTTCTGCTTCACCCTCCTGACTTCACCTTCTCCTTCTCCTTCTTCTACTTCTTCTGCTTCACCCTCCTGACTTCACCTTCTCCTTCTCCTTCTTCTACTTCTTCTGCTTCACCACCCTGACTTCACCTGCTCCTTCTCCTTCTTCTGCTTCTTCTGATTCACCCTCCTAACTTTACCTTCTGCTTCTCCTTCTTCTGCTTCTTCTGATTCACCCTCCTGACTTCACCTTCTCCTTCTCCTTCTTCTGCTTCTTCTAATTCACCCTCCAGACTTCACCTTCTCCTTCTCCTTCTTCTGCTTCTTCTGCTTCACTCTCCTGACTTCACCTTCTCCTTCTCCTTCTTCTACTTCTTCTGATTCACCCTCCAGACTTCACCTTCTCCTTCTCCTTCTTCTGCTTCTTCTGCTTCACCCTCCTGACTTCACCTTCTCCTTCTCCTTCTTCTACTTCTTCTGCTTCACCCCCCTGACTTCACCTGCTCCTTCTCCTTCTTCTGCTTCTTCTGATTCACCCTCCTAACTTTACCTTCTGCTTCTCCTTATTCTGCTTCTTCTGATTCACCCTCCTGACTTCACCTTCTCCTTCTCCTTCTTCTGCTTCTTCTAATTCACCCTCCAGACTTCACCTTCTCCTTCTCCTTCTTCTGCTTCTTCTGATTCACCCTCCAGACTTCACCTTCTCCTTCTCCTTCTTCTGCTTCTTCTGATTCACCCTCCTAACTTCACCTTCTCCTTCTCCTTCTTCTGCTTCTTCTGATTCACCCTCCTGACTTCACCTTCTCCTTCTCCTTCTTCTGCTTCTTCTGATACACCCTCCAGACTTCACCTTCTCCTTCTCCTTCTTCTGCTTCTTCTGATTCACCCTCCAGACTTCACCTTCTCCTTCTCCTTCTTCTGCTTCTTCTGATTCACACTCCAGACCTCACCTTCTCCTTCTACTTCTTCTACTTCTTCTGATTCACCCTCCAGACTTCATCTTCTCCTTCTCCTTCTTCTGCTTCTTCTGATCCACCCTCCAGACTTCACCTTCTCCTTCTCCTTCTTCCACTTCTTCTGATTCGCCCTCCAGACCTCACCTTCTCCTTCTCCTTCTTCTACTTCTTCTGATTCACCCTCCAGTCTTCACCTTCTCCTTCTCCTTCTTCTGTTTCTTCTGCTTCACCCTCCAGAATTCACCTTCTCCTTCTCTTTCTTCTGCTTCTTCTGATTCACCCTCCAGACTTCACCTTCTCCTTCTCCTTCTTCTGATTCTTCTGATTCACCCTCCAGACTTCACCTTCTCCTTCTCCTTCTTCTGCTTCTTCAGATTCACCCTCCTGACTTCACCTTCTCCTTCTCCTTCTTCTACTTCTTCTGATTCACCCTCCTGACTTCACCTTCTCCTTCTCCTTCTTCTACTTCTTCTGCTTCACCCTCCAGACTTCACCTTCTCCTTCTCCTTCTTCTACTGCTTCTGATTCACCCTCCAGACTTCACCTTCTCCTTCTCCTTCTTCTACTTCTTCTGATTCACCCTCCAGACTTCACCTTCTCCTTCTCCTTCTTCTACTTCTTCTGATTCACCCTCCAGACTTCACCTTCTCCTTCTCCTTCTTCTGCTTCTTCTGATTCACCCTCCAGACTTCACCTTCTCCTTCTCCTTATTCTGCTTCTTCTGATTCACACTCCAGACTTCACCTTCTCCTTCTCCTTCTTCTGCTTCTTCTGATTCACCCTCCAGACTTCACCTTCTCCTTCTCCTTCTTCTGCTTCTTCTGATTCATCCTCCAGACTTCACCTTCTCCTTCTCCTTCTTCTACTTCTTCTGATTCACCCTCCAGACTTCACCTTCTCCTTCTCGTTCTTCTGCTTCTTCTGATTCACCCTCCAGACTTCACCTTCTCCTTCTCCTTCGTCAACTTCTTCTGATTCACCCTCCAGACTACACCTTCTCCTTCTCCTTCTTCTACTTCTTCTGATTCACCCTCCAGACTTCACCTTCTCCTTCTCGTTCTTCTGCTTCTTCTGATTCACCCTCCAGACTTCACCTTCTCCTTCTCCGTCTTCTACTTCTTCTGATTCACCCTCCAGACTTCACCTTCTCCTTCTCCTTCTTCTACTTCTTCTGATTCACCCTCCAGACTTCACCCTCTCCTTCTCCTTCTTCTACTTCTTCTGCTTCTCCCTCCAGACGTCACCTTCTCCTTCTCCTTCTTCTGCTTCTTCTGATTCACCCTCCAGACTTCACCTTCTCCTTCTCCTTCTTCTACTTCTTCTGATTCACCCTCCAGACTTCACCTTCTCCTTCTCCTTCTTCTACTTCTTCTGATTCACCCTCCAGACTTCACCTTCTCCTTCTCCTTCTTCTACTTCTTCCGATTCACCCTCCTGACTTCACCTTCTCCTTCTCCTTCTTCTGCTTCTTCTGCTTCACCCTCCTGACTTCACCTTCTCCTTCTCCTTCTTCTACTTCTTCTGATTCACCCTCCTGACTTCACCTTCTCCTTCTCCTTCTTCTACTTCTTCTGATTCACCCTCCAGACTTCACCTTCTCCTTCTCCTTCTTCTGCTTCTTCTGCTTCACCCTCCAGACTTCACCTTCTCCTTCTCCTTCTTCTGCTTCTTCTGCTTCACCCTCCAGACTTCACCTTCTCCTTCTCCTTCTTCTGCTTCTTCTGCTTCGCCCTCCAGACTTCACCTTCTCCTTCTCCTTCTTCTACTTCTTCTGATTCACCCTCCAGACTTCACCTTCTCCTTCTCCTTCTTCTGCTTCTTCTGATTCACCCTCCAGACTTCACCTTCTCCTTCTGCTTCTTCTACTTCTTCTGATTCAACCTCCAGACTTCACCTTCCCCTTCTCCTTCTTCTGCTTTTTCTGCTTCGCCCTCCAGACTTCACCTTCTCCTTCTCCTTCTTCTGCTTCTTCTGCTTCACCCTCCAGACTTCACCTTCTCCTTCTCCTTCTTCTGCTTCTTCTGCTTCACTCTCCTGACTTCACCTTCTCCTTCTCCTTCTTCTACTTCTTCTGATTCACCCTCCAGACTTCACCTTCTCCTTCTCCTTCTTCTGCTTCTTCTGCTTCACCCTCCTGACTTCACCTTCTCCTTCTCCTTCTTCTACTTCTTCTGCTTCACCCCCCTGACTTCACCTGCTCCTTCTCCTTCTTCTGATTCACCCTCCTAACTTTACCTTCTGCTTCTCCTTCTTCTGCTTCTTCTGATTCACCCTCCTGACTTCACCTTCTCCTTCTCCTTCTTCTGCTTCTTCTAATTCACCCTCCAGATTTCACATTCTCCTTCTCCTTCTTCAGCTTCTTCTGATTCACCCTCCAGACTTCACCTTCTCCTTCTCCTTCTTCTGCTTCTTCTGATTCACCCTCCTAACTTCACCTTCTCCTTCTCCTTCTTCTGCTTCTTCTGATTCACCCTCCTGACTTCACCTTCTCCTTCTCCTTCTTCTGCTTCTTCTGATTCACCCTCCAGACTTCACCTTCTCCTTCTCCTTCTTCTGCTTCTTCTGATTCACCCTCCAGACTTCACCTTCTCCTTCTCCTTCTTCTGCTTCTTCTGATTCACACTCCAGACCTCACCTTCTCCTTCTACTTCTTCTACATCTTCTGATTCACCCTCCAGACTTCATCTTCTCCTTCTCCTTCTTCTGCTTCTTCTGATTCACCCTCCAGACTTCACCTTCTCCTTCTCCTTCTTCTGCTTCTTCTGATTCACCCTCCAGACTTCACCTTCTCCTTCTCCTTCTTCTACTTCTTCTGATTCGCCCTCCAGACCTCACCTTCTCCTTCTCCTTCTTCTACTTCTTCTGATTCACCCTCCAGTCTTCACCTTCTCCTTCTCCTTCTTCTGTTTCTTCTGCTTCGCCCTCCAGAATTCACCTTCTCCTTCTCTTTCTTCTGCTTCTTCTGATTCACCCTCCAGACTTCACCTTCTCCTTCTCCTTCTTCTGATTCTTCTGATTCACCCTCCAGACTTCACCTTCTCCTTCTCCTTCTTCTGCTTCTTCTGATTCACCCTCCTGACTTCACCTTCTCCTTCTCCTTCTTCTACTTCTTCTGATTCACCCTCCTGACTTCACCTTCTCCTTCTCCTTCTTCTACTTCTTCTGCTTCACCCTCCAGACTTCACCTTCTCCTTCTCCTTCTTCTACTGCTTCTGATTCACCCTCCAGACTTCACCTTCTCCTTCTCCTTCTTCTACTTCTTCTGATTCACCCTCCAGATTCCACCTTCTCCTTCTCCTTCTTCCACTTCTTCTGATTCACCCTCCAGACTTCACCTTCTCCTTCTCCTTCTTCTGCTTCTTCTGATTCACCCTCCAGACTTCACCTTCTCCTTCTCCTTATTCTGCTTCTTCTGATTCACACTCCAGACTTCACCTTCTCCTTCTCCTTCTTCTGCTTCTTCTGATTCACCCTCCAGACTTCACCTTCTCCTTCTCCTTCTTCTGCTTCTTCTGATTCATCCTCCAGACTTCACCTTCTCCTTCTCCTTCTTCTACTTCTTCTGATTCACCCTCCAGACTTCACCTTCTCCTTCTCGTTCTTCTGCTTCTTCTGATTCACCCTCCAGACTTCACCTTCTCCTTCTCCTTCTTCTACTTCTTCTAATTCACCCTCCAGACTACACCTTCTCCTTCTCCTTCTTCTACTTCTTCTGATTCACCCTCCAGACTTCACCTTCTCCTTCTCGTTCTTCTGCTTCTTCTGATTCACCCTCCAGACTTCACCTTCTCCTTCTCCGTCTTCTACTTCTTCTGATTCACCCTCCAGACTTCACCTTCTCCTTCTCCTTCTTCTACTTCTTCTGATTCACCCTCCAGACTTCACCTTCTCCTTCTCCTTCTTCTACTTCTTCTGCTTCTCCCTCCAGACGTCACCTTCTCCTTCTCCTTCTTCTGATTCACCCTCCAGACTTCACCTTCTCCTTCTCCTTCTTCTACTTCTTCTGATTCACCCTCCAGACTTCACCTTCTCCTTCTCCTTCTTCTACTTCTTCTGATTCACCCTCCAGACTTCACCTTCTCCTTCTCCTTCTTCTACTTCTTCCGATTCACCCTCCTGACTTCACCTTCTCCTTCTCCTTCTTCTCCTTCTTCTGCTTCACCCTCCTGACTTCACCTTCTCCTTCTCCTTCTTCTACTTCTTCTGATTCACCCTCCTGACTACACCTTCTCCTTCTCCTTCTTCTACTTCTTCTGATTCACCCTCCAGACTTCACCTTCTCCTTCTCCTTCTTCTGCTTCTTCTGCTTCACCCTCCAGACTTCACCTTCTCCTTCTCCTTCTTCTGCTTCTTCTGCTTCGCCCTCCAGACTTCACCTTCTCCTTCTCCTTCTTCTGCTTCTTCTGCTTCACCCTCCAGACTTCACCTTCTCCTTCTCCTTCTTCTGCTTCTTCTGCTTCACTCTCCTGACTTCACCTTCTCCTTCTCCTTCTTCTACTTCTTCTGATTCACCCTCCAGACTTCACCTTCTCCTTCTCCTTCTTCTGCTTCTTCTGCTGCGCCCTCCAGACTTCACCTTCTCCTTCTCCTTCTTCTGCTTCTTCTTATTCACCCTCCAAACTTCACCTTCTCCTTCTCCTTCTTCTGCTTCTTCTGATTCACCCTCCAGACTTCACCTTCTCCTTCTCCTTCTTCTGCTTCTTCTGCTTCACCCTCCAGACTTCACCTTCTCCTTCTCCTTCTTCTGCTTCTTCTGCTTCACCCTCCTGACTTCACCTTCTCCTTCTCCTTCTTCTACTTCTTCTGATTCACCCTCCAGACTTCACCTACTCCTTCTCCTTCTTCTGCTTCTTCTGCTTCACCCTCCAGACTTCACCTTCTCCTTCTCCTTCTTCTGCTTCTTCTGCTTCACTCTCCTGACTTCACCTTCTCCTTCTCCTTCTTCTACTTCTTCTGATTCACCCTCCAGACTTCACCTTCTCCTTCTCCTTCTTCTGCTTCTTCTGCTTCACCCTCCTGACTTCACCTTCTCCTTCTCCTTCTTCTACTTCTTCTGCTTCACCCCCCTGACTTCACCTGCTCCTTCTCCTTCTTCTGCTTCTTCTGATTCACCCTCCTAACTTTACCTTCTGCTTCTCCTTCTTCTGCTTCTTCTGATTCACCCTCCTGACTTCACCTTCTCCTTCTCCTTCTTCTGCTTCTTCTAATTCACCCTCCAGACTTCACCTTCTCCTTCTCCTTCTTCTGCTTCTTCTGCTTCACTCTCCTGACTTCACCTTCTCCTTCTCCTTCTTCTACTTCTTCTGATTCACCCTCCAGACTTCACCTTCTCCTTCTCCTTCTTCTGCTTCTTCTGCTTCACCCTCCTGACTTCACCTTCTCCTTCTCCTTCTTCTACTTCTTCTGCTTCACCCCCCTGACTTCACCTGCTCCTTCTCCTTCTTCTGCTTCTTCTGATTCACCCTCCTAACTTTACCTTCTGCTTCTCCTTCTTTTGCTTCTTCTGATTCACCCTCCTGACTTCACCTTCTCCTTCTCCTTCTTCTGCTTCTTCTAATTCACCCTCCAGACTTCACCTTCTCCTTCTCCTTCTTCTGCTTCTTCTGATTCACCCTCCAGACTTCACCTTCTCCTTCTCCTTCTTCTGCTTCTTCTGATTCACCCTCCTAACTTCACCTTCTCCTTCTCCTTCTTCTGCTTCTTCTTATTCACCCTCCTGACTTCACCTTCTCCTTCTCCTTCTTCTGCTTCTTCTGATACACCCTCCAGACTTCACCTTCTCCTTCTCCTTCTTCTGCTTCTTCTGATTCACCCTCCAGACTTCACCTTCTCCTTCTCCTTCTTCTGCTTCTTCTGATTCACACTCCAGACCTCACCTTCTCCTTCTACTTCTTCTACTTCTTCTGATTCACCCTCCAGACTTCATCTTCTCCTTCTCCTTCTTCTGCTTCTTCTGATCCACCCTCCAGACTTCACCTTCTCCTTCTCCTTCTTCCACTTCTTCTGATTCGCCCTCCAGACCTCACCTTCTCCTTCTCCTTCTTCTACTTCTTCTGATTCACCCTCCAGTCTTCACCTTCTCCTTCTCCTTCTTCTGTTTCTTCTGCTTCACCCTCCAGAATTCACCTTCTCCTTCTCTTTCTTCTGCTTCTTCTGATTCACCCTCCAGACTTCACCTTCTCCTTCTCCTTCTTCTGATTCTTCTGATTCACCCTCCAGACTTCAACTTCTCCTTCTCCTTCTTCTGCTTCTTCAGATTCACCCTCCTGACTTCACCTTCTCCTTCTCCTTCTTCTACTTCTTCTGATTCACCCTCCTGACTTCACCTTCTCCTTCTCCTTCTTCTACTTCTTCTGCTTCACCCTCCAGACTTCACCTTCTCCTTCTCCTTCTTCTACTGCTTCTGATTCACCCTCCAGACTTCACCTTCTCCTTCTCCTTCTTCTACTTCTTCTGATTCACCCTCCAGACTTCACCTTCTCCTTCTCCTTCTTCTACTTCTTCCGATTCACCCTCCAGACTTCACCTTCTCCTTCTCCTTCTTCTGCTTCTTCTGATTCACCCTCCAGACTTCACCTTCTCCTTCTCCTTATTCTGCTTCTTCTGATTCACACTCCAGACTTCACCTTCTCCTTCTCCTTCTTCTGCTTCTTCTGATTCACCCTCCAGACTTCACCTTCTCCTTCTCCTTCTTCTGCTTCTTCTGATTCATCCTCCAGACTTCACCTTCTCCTTCTCCTTCTTCTACTTCTTCTGATTCACCCTCCAGACTTCACCTTCTCCTTCTCGTTCTTCTGCTTCTTCTGATTCACCCTCCAGACTTCACCTTCTCCTTCTCCTTCGTCAACTTCTTCTAATTCACCCTCCAGACTACACCTTCTCCTTCTCCTTCTTCTACTTCTTCTGATTCACCCTCCAGACTTCACCTTCTCCTTCTCGTTCTTCTGCTTCTTCTGATTCACCCTCCAGACTTCACCTTCTCCTTCTCCGTCTTCTACTTCTTCTGATTCACCCTACAGACTTCACCTTCTCCTTCTCCTTCTTCTACTTCTTCTGATTCACCCTCCAGACTTCACCTTCTCCTTCTCCTTCTTCTACTTCTTCTGCTTCTCCCTCCAGACGTCACCTTCTCCTTCTCCTTCTTCTGCTTCTTCTGATTCACCCTCCAGACTTCACCTTCTCCTTCTCCTTCTTCTACTTCTTCTGATTCACCCTCCAGACTTCACCTTCTCCTTCTCCTTCTTCTACTTCTTCTGATTCACCCTCCAGACTTCACCTTCTCCTTCTCCTTCTTCTACTTCTTCCGATTCACCCTCCTGACTTCACCTTCTCCTTCTCCTTCTTCTGCTTCTTCTGCTTCACCCTCCTGACTTCACCTTCTCCTTCTCCTTCTTCTACTTCTTCTGATTCACCCTCCTGACTTCACCTTCTCCTTCTCCTTCTTCTACTTCTTCTGATTCACCCTCCAGACTTCACCTTCTCCTTCTCCTTCTTCTGCTTCTTCTGCTTCACCCTCCAGACTTCACCTTCTCCTTCTCCTTCTTCTGCTTCTTCTGCTTCGCCCTCCAGACTTCACCTTCTCCTTCTCCTTCTTCTGCTTCTTCTGCTTCACCCTCCAGACTTCACCTTCTCCTTCTCCTTCTTCTGCTTCTTCTGCTTCACTCTCCTGACTTCACCTTCTCCTTCTCCTTCTTCTACTTCTTCTGATTCACCCTCCAGACTTCACCTTCTCCTTCTCCTTCTTCTGCTTCTTCTGCTGCGCCCTCCAGACTTCACCTTCTCCTTCTCCTTCTTCTGCTTCTTCTTATTCACCCTCCAGACTTCACCTTCTCCTTCTCCTTCTTCTGCTTCTTCTGATTCACCCTCCAGACTTCACCTTCTCCTTCTCCTTCTTCTGCTTCTTCTGCTTCACCCTCCAGACTTCACCTTCTCCTTCTCCTTCTTCTGCTTCTTCTGCTTCACCCTCCTGACTTCACCTTCTCCTTCTCCTTCTTCTACTTCTTCTGATTCACCCTCCAGACTTCACCTACTCCTTCTCCTTCTTCTGCTTCTTCTGCTTCACCCTCCAGACTTCACCTTCTCCTTCTCCTTCTTCTGCTTCTTCTGCTTCGCCCTCCAGACTTCACCTTCTCCTTCTCCTTCTTCTGCTTCTTCTGCTTCACTCTCCTGACTTCACCTTCTCCTTCTCCTTCTTCTACTTCTTCTGATTCACCCTCCAGACTTCACCCTCTCCTTCTCCTTCTTCTGCTTCTTCTGCTTCACCCTCCAGACTTCACCTTCTCTTTCTCCTTCTTCTGCTTCTTCTGCTGCGCCCTCCAGACTTCACCTTCTCCTTCTCCTTCTTCTGCTTCTTCTGATTCACCCTCCAGACTTCACCTTCTCCTTCTCCTTCTTCTACTTCTTCTGATCCACCCTCCTGACTTCACCTTCTCCTTCTCCTTCTTCTGCTTCTTCTGCTTCACCCTCCAGACTTCACCTTCTCCTTCTCCTTCTTCTGCTTCTTCTGCTTCACCCTCCAGACTTCACCTTCTCCTTCTCCTTCTTCTGCTTCTTCTGCTTCACCCTCCTGACTTCACCTTATCCTTCTCCTTCTTCTACTTCTTCTGATTCACCCTCCAGACTTCACCTACTCCTTCTCCTTCTTCTGCTTCTTCTGCTTCACCCTCCAGACTTCACCTTCTCCTTCTCCTTCCTCTGCTTCTTCTGCTTCGCCCTCCAGACTTCACCTTCTCCTTCTCCTTCTTCTGCTTCTTCTGCTTCACTCTCCTGACTTCACCTTCTCCTTCTCCTTCTTCTACTTCTTCTGATTCACCCTCCAGACTTCACCCTCTCCTTCTCCTTCTTCTGCTTCTTCTGCTTCACCCTCCAGACTTCACCTTCTCCTTCTCCTTCTTCTGCTTCTTCTGCTTCACCGTCCTGACTTCACCTTCTCCTTCTCCTTCTTCTACTTCTTCTGCTTCACCCCCTGACTTCACCTGCTCCTTCTCCTTCTTCTGCTTCTTCTGATTCACCCTCCAGACTTCACCTTCTCCTTCTCCTTCTTCTGCTTCTTCTGATTCACCCTCCAGACTTCACCTTCTCCTTCTCCTTCTTCTGCTTCTTCTGATTCACCCTCCAGACCTCACCTTCTCCTTCTCCTTCTTCTACTTCTTCTGATTCACCCTCCAGACTTCATCTTCTCCTTCTCCTTCTTCGGCTTCTTCTGATTCACCCTCCAGACTTCACCTTCTCCTTCTCCTTCTTCTACTTCTTCTGATTCACCCTCCAGACTTCACCTTCTCCTTCTCCTTCTTCTACTTCGTCTGATTCACCCTCCAGACTTCACCTTCTCCTTCTCCTTCTTCTACTTCTTCTGATTCACCCTCCAGTCTTCACCTACTCCTTCTCCTTCTTCTGTTACTTCTGCTTCACCCTCCAGACTTTACCTTCTCATCTCTTTCTTCTGCTTCTGCTGATTCACCCTCCAGACTTCATCTTCTCCTTCTCCTTCTTCTGATTCTTCTGATTCACCCTCCAGACTTCACCTTCTCCTTCTCCTTCTTCTGCTTCTTCTGATTCACCCTCCTGACTTCACCTTCTCCTTCTCCTTCTTCTACTTCTTCTGCTTCACCCTCCAGACTTCACCTTCTCCTTCTCCTTCTACTACTTCTTCTGATTCACCCTCCAGACTTCACCTTCCCCTTCTCCTTCTTCTGCTTCTTCTGATTCACCCTCCAGACTTCACCTTCTCCTTCTCCTTATTCTGCTTCTTCTGATTCACCCTCCAGACTTCACCTCCTCCTTCTCCTTCTTCTGCTTCTTCTGATTCACCCTCCAGACTTCACCTTTTCCTTCTCCTTCTTCTGCTTCTTCTGATTCACCCTCCAGACTTCACCTTCTCCTTCTCCTTCTTCTGCTTCTTCTGATTCACCCTCCAGACTTCACCTTCTCCTTCTCCTTCTTCTACTTCTTCTGATTCACCCTCCAGACTTCACCTTCTCCTTCTCTTTCTTCTGCTTCTTCTGATTCTCCCTCCAGACTTCACCTTCTCCTTCTCCTTCTTCTGATTCTTCTGATTCACCCTCCAGACTTCACCTTCTCCTTCTCCTTCTTCTGCTTCTTCTGATTCACCCTCCTGACATCACCTTCTCCTTCTCCTTCTTCTACTTCTTCTGATTCACCCTCCTGACTTCACCTTCTCCTTCTCCTTCTTCTACTTCTTCTGCTTCACCCTCCAGACTTCACCTTCTCCTTCTCCTTCTTCTACTTCTTCTGATTCACCCTCCAGAGTTCACCTTCTCCTTCTCCTTCTTCTACTTCTTCTGATTCACCCTCCAGACTTCACCTTCTCCTTCTCCTTCTTCTCCTTCTTCTGATTCATCCTCCAGACTTCACCTTCTCCTTCTCCTTCTTCTGCTTCTTCTGATTCACCCTCCAGACTTCACCTTCTCCTTCTCCTTCTTCTGCTTCTTCTGATTCACCCTCCAGACTTCACCTTCTCCTTCTCCTTCTTCTGCTTCTTCTGATTCACCCTCCAGACTTCATCTTCTCCTTCTCCTTCTTCTACTTCTTTTGATTCACCCTCCAGACTTCATCTTCTCCTTCTCCTTCTTCTGCTTCTTCTGATTCACCCTCCAGACTTCACCTTCTCCTTCTCCTTCGTCTACTTCTTCTGATTCACCCTCCAGACTACACCTTCTCCTTCTCCTTCTTCTACTTCTTCTGATTCACCCTCCAGACTTCACCTTCTCCTTCTCCTTCTTCTGATTCTTCTGGTTCACCCTCCAGACTTCACCTTCTCCTTCTCCTTCTTCTACTTCTTCTGATTCACCCTCCAGACTTCACCTTCTCCTTCTCCTTCTTCTACTTCTTCTGATTCACCCTCCAGACTTCATCTTCTCCTTCTCCTTCTTCTGCATCTTCTGATTCACCCTCCAGACTTCACCTTCTCCTTCTCCTTCTTCTGCTTCTTCTGATTCACCCTCCAGACTTCACCTTCTCCTTCTCCTTCTTCTACTTCTTCTGATTCACCCTCCAGACCTCACCTTCTCCTTCTCCTTCTTCTACTTCTTCTGATTCACCCTCCAGTCTTCACATTCTCCTTCTCCTTCTTCTGTTTCTTCTGCTTCAGCCTCCAGACTTCACCTTCTCCTTCTCTTTCTTCTGATTCTTCTGATTCACCCTCCAGACTTCACCTTCTCCTTCTCCTTCTTCTGATTCTTCTGATTCACCCTCCTGACTTCACCTTCTCCTTCTCCTTCTTCTGCTTCTTCTGATTCACCCTCCTGGCTTCACCTTCTCCTTCTCCTTCTTCTACTTCTTCTGATTCACCCTCCTGACTTCACCGTCTCCTTCTCCTTCTTCTCCTTCTTCTGCTTAACCTCCAGACTTCACCTTCTCCTTCTCCTTCTTCTACCTCTTCTGATTCACCCTCCAGACTTCACCTTCTCCTTCTCCTTCTTCTGCTTCTTCTGATTCACCCTCCAGACTTCACCTTCTCCTTCTCCTTATTCTGCTCCTTCTGATTCACCCTCCAGACTTCACCTTCTCCTTCTCCTTATTCTGCTTCTTCTGATTCACCCTCCTGACTTCACCTTCTCCTTCTCCTTCTTCTGCTTCTTCTGATTCACCCTCCAGACTTCACCTTCTCCTTCTCCTTCTTCTACTTCTTCTGATTCACCCTCCAGACTTCACCTTCTCCTTCTCCTTCTTCTGCTTCTTCTGATTCACCCTCCAGACTTCACCTTCTCCTTCTCCTTATTCTGCTTCTTCTGATTCACCCTCCAGACTTCACCTTCTCCTTCTCCTTCTTCTGCTTCTTCTGATTCACTCTCCAGACTTCACCTTCTCCTTCTCCTTCTTCTGCTTCATCTGATTCATCCTCCAGACATCACCTTCTCCTTCTCCTTCTTCTGCTTCTTCTGATTCACCCTCCAGACTTCACCTTCTCCTTCTCCTTCTTCTACTTCTTCTGATTCACCCTCCAGACTTCACCTTCTCCTTCTCTTTCTTCTGCTTCTTCTGATTCACCCTCCAGACTTCACCTTCTCCTTCTCCTTCTTCTGATTCTTCTGATTCACCCTCCAGACTTCACCTTCTCCTTCTCCTTCTTCTGCTTCTTCTGATTCACCCTCCAGACTTCACCTTCTCCTACTCCTTCTTCTACTTCTTCTGATTCGCCCTCCAGACCTCACCTTCTCCTTCTCCTTCTTCTACTTCTTCTGATTCACCCTCCAGTCTTCACCTTCTCCTTCTCCTTCTTCTGTTTCTTCTGCTTCACCCTCCAGAATTCACCTTCTCCTTCTCTTTCTTCTGCTTCTTCTGATTCACCCTCCAGACTTCACCTTCTCCTTCTCCTTCTTCTGATTCTTCTGATTCACCCTCCAGACTTCACCTTCTCCTTCTCCTTCTTCTGCTTCTTCTGATTCACCCTCCTGACTTCACCTTCTCCTTCTCCTTCTTCTACTTCTTCTGATTCACCCTCCTGACTTCACCTTCTCCTTCTCCTTCTTCTACTTCTTCTGCTTCACCCTCCAGACTTCACCTTCTCCTTCTCCTTCTTCTCCTGCTTCTGATTCACCCTCCAGACTTCACCTTCTCCTTCTCCTTCTTCTACTTCTTCTGATTCACCCTCCAGACTTCACCTTCTCCTTCTCCTTCTTCTACTTCTTCTGATTCACCCTCCAGACTTCACCTTCTCCTTCTCCTTCTTCTGCTTCTTCTGATTCACCCTCCAGACTTCACCTTCTCCTTCTCCTTATTCTGCTTCTTCTGATTCACACTCCAGACTTCACCTTCTCCTTCTCCTTCTTCTGCTTCTTCTGATTCACCCTCCAGACTTCACCTTCTCCTTCTCCTTCTTCTGCTTCTTCTGATTCATCCTCCAGACTTCACCTTCTCCTTCTCCTTCTTCTACTTCTTCTGATTCACCCTCCAGACTTCACCTTCTCCTTCTCGTTCTTCTGCTTCTTCTGATTCACCCTCCAGACTTCACCTTCTCCTTCTCCTTCGTCAACTTCTTCTGATTCAACCTCCAGACTACACCTTCTCCTTCTCCTTCTTCTACTTCTTCTGATTCACCCTCCAGACTTCACCTTCTCCTTCTCGTTCTTCTGCTTCTTCTGATTCACCCTCCAGACTTCACCTTCTCCTTCTCCGTCTTCTACTTCTTCTGATTCACCCTCCAGACTTCACCTTCTCCTTCTCCTTCTTCTACTTCTTCTGATTCACCCTCCAGACTTCACCTTCTCCTTCTCCTTCTTCTACTTCTTCTGCTTCTCCCTCCAGACGTCACCTTCTCCTTCTCCTTCTTCTGCTTCTTCTGATTCACCCTCCAGACTTCACCTTCTCCTTCTCCTTCTTCTACTTCTTCTGATTCACCCTCCAGACTTCACCTTCTCCTTCTCCTTCTTCTACTTCTTCTGATTCACCCTCCAGACTTCACCTTCTCCTTCTCCTTCTTCTACTTCTTCCGATTCACCCTCCAGACTTCACCTTCTCCTTCTCCTTCTTCTGCTTCTTCTGATTCACCCTCCAGACTTCACCTTCTCCTTCTCCTTATTCTGCTTCTTCTGATTCACCCTCCTGACTTCACCTTCTCCTTCTCCTTCTTCTGCTTCTTCTGATTCACCCTCCAGACTTCACCTTCTCCTTCTCCTTCTTCTACTTCTTCTGATTCACCCTCCAGACTTCACCTTCTCCTTCTCCTTCTTCTGCTTCTTCTGATTCACCCTCCAGACTTCACCTTCTCCTTCTCCTTATTCTGCTTCTTCTGATTCACCCTCCAGACTTCACCTTCTCCTTCTCCTTCTTCTGCTTCTTCTGATTCACTCTCCAGACTTCACCTTCTCCTTCTCCTTCTTCTGCTTCTTCTGATTCATCCTCCAGACATCACCTTCTCCTTCTCCTTCTTCTGCTTCTTCTGATTCACCCTCCAGACTTCACCTTCTCCTTCTCCTTCTTCTACTTCTTCTGATTCACCCTCCAGACTTCACCTTCTCCTTCTCTTTCTTCTGCTTCTTCTGATTCACCCTCCAGACTTCACCTTCTCCTTCTCCTTCTTCTGATTCTTCTGATTCACCCTCCAGACTTCACCTTCTCCTTCTCCTTCTTCTGCTTCTTCTGATTCACCCTCCAGACTTCACCTTCTCCTTCTCCTTCTTCTACTTCTTCTGATTCGCCCTCCAGACCTCACCTTCTCCTTCTCCTTCTTCTACTTCTTCTGATTCACCCTCCAGTCTTCACCTTCTCCTTCTCCTTCTTCAGTTTCTTCTGCTTCACCCTCCAGAATTCACCTTCTCCTTCTCTTTCTTCTGCTTCTTCTGATTCACCCTCCAGACTTCACCTTCTCCTTCTCCTTCTTCTGATTCTTCTGATTCACCCTCCAGACTTCACCTTCTCCTTCTCCTTCTTCTGCTTCTTCTGATTCACCCTCCTGACTTCACCTTCTCCTTCTCCTTCTTCTACTTCTTCTGATTCACCCTCCTGACTTCACCTTCTCCTTCTCCTTCTTCTACTTCTTCTGCTTCACCCTCCAGACTTCACCTTCTCCTTCTCCTTCTTCTCCTGCTTCTGATTCACCCTCCAGACTTCACCTTCTCCTTCTCCTTCTTCTACTTCTTCTGATTCACCCTCCAGACTTCACCTTCTCCTTCTCCTTCTTCTACTTCTTCTGATTCACCCTCCAGACTTCACCTTCTCCTTCTCCTTCTTCTGCTTCTTCTGATTCACCCTCCAGACTTCACCTTCTCCTTCTCCTTATTCTGCTTCTTCTGATTCACACTCCAGACTTCACCTTCTCCTTCTCCTTCTTCTGCTTCTTCTGATTCACCCTCCAGACTTCACCTTCTCCTTCTCCTTCTTCTGCTTCTTCTGATTCATCCTCCAGACTTCACCTTCTCCTTCTCGTTCTTCTGCTTCTTCTGATTCACCCTCCAGACTTCACCTTCTCCTTCTCCTTCTTCTACTTCTTCTGATTCACCCTCCAGACTTCACCTTCTCCTTCTCCTTCTTCTACTTCTTCCGATTCACCCTCCTGACTTCACCTTCTCCTTCTCCTTCTTCTGCTTCTTCTGCTTCACCCTCCTGACTTCACCTTCTCCTTCTCCTTCTTCTGCTTCTTCTGATTCACCCTCCAGACTTCACCTTCTCCTTCTCCTTATTCTGCTTCTTCTGATTCACCCTCCAGACTTCACCTTCTCCTTCTCCTTATTCTGCTTCTTCTGATTCACCCTCCTGACTTCACCTTCTCCTTCTCCTTCTTCTGCTTCTTCTGATTCACCCTCCAGACTTCACCTTCTCCTTCTCCTTCTTCTACTTCTTCTGATTCACCCTCCAGACTTCACCTTCTCCTTCTCCTTCTTCTGCTTCTTCTGATTCACCCTCCAGACTTCACCTTCTCCTTCTCCTTATTCTGCTTCTTCTGATTCACCCTCCAGACTTCACCTTCTCCTTCTCCTTCTTCTGCTTCTTCTGATTCACTCTCCAGACTTCACCTTCTCCTTCTCCTTCTTCTGCTTCTTCTGATTCATCCTCCAGACATCACCTTCTCCTTCTCCTTCTTCTGCTTCTTCTGATTCACCCTCCAGACTTCACCTTCTCCTTCTCCTTCTTCTACTTCTTCTGATTCACCCTCCAGACTTCACCTTCTCCTTCTCTTTCTTCTGCTTCTTCTGATTCACCCTCCAGACTTCACCTTCTCCTTCTCCTTCTTCTGATTCTTCTGATTCACCCTCCAGACTTCACCTTCTCCTTCTCCTTCTTCTGCTTCTTCTGATTCACCCTCCAGACTTCACCTTCTCCTTCTCCTTCTTCTACTTCTTCTGATTCGCCCTCCAGACCTCACCTTCTCCTTCTCCTTCTTCTACTTCTTCTGATTCACCCTCCAGTCTTCACCTTCTCCTTCTCCTTCTTCTGTTTCTTCTGCTTCACCCTCCAGAATTCACCTTCTCCTCCTCTTTCTTCTGCTTCTTCTGATTCACCCTCCAGACTTCACCTTCTCCTTCTCCTTCTTCTGATTCTTCTGATTCACCCTCCAGACTTCACCTTCTCCTTCTCCTTCTTCTGCTTCTTCTGATTCACCCTCCTGACTTCACCTTCTCCTTCTCCTTCTTCTACTTCTTCTGATTCACCCTCCTGACTTCACCTTCTCCTTCTCCTTCTTCTACTTCTTCTGCTTCACCCTCCAGACTTCACCTTCTCCTTCTCCTTCTTCTCCTGCTTCTGATTCACCCTCCAGACTTCACCTTCTCCTTCTCCTTCTTCTACTTCTTCTGATTCACCCTCCAGACTTCACCTTCTCCTTCTCCTTCTTCTACTTCTTCTGATTCACCCTCCAGACTTCACCTTCTCCTTCTCCTTCTTCTGCTTCTTCTGATTCACCCTCCAGACTTCACCTTCTCCTTCTCCTTATTCTGCTTCTTCTGATTCACACTCCAGACTTCACCTTGTCCTTCTCCTTCTTCTGCTTCTTCTGATTCACCCTCCAGACTTCACCTTCTCCTTCTCCTTCTTCTGCTTCTTCTGATTCATCCTCCAGACTTCACCTTCTCCTTCTCCTTCTTCTACTTCTTCTGATTCACCCTCCAGACTTCACCTTCTCCTTCTCGTTCTTCTGCTTCTTCTGATTCACCCTCCAGACTTCACCTTCTCCTTCTCCTACTTCTGCTTCTTCTGATTCACCCTCCAGACTTCACCTTCTCCTTCTCCTTCTTCTACTTCTTATGATTCACCCTCCAGACTTCACCTTCTCCTTCTCCTTCTTCTACTTCTTCTGATTCACCCTCCAGACTTCACCTTCTCCTTCTCCTTCTTCTGCTTCTTCTGATTCACCCTCCAGACTTCACCTTCTCCTTCTCCTTCTTCTACTTCTTCTGATTCACCCTGCAGACTTCATCTTCTCCTTCTCCTTCTTCTGCTTCTTCTGATTCACCCTCCAGACTTCACCTTCTCCTTCTCCTTCGTCTACTTCTTCTGATTCACCCTCCAGACTACACCTTCTCCTTCTCCTTCTTCTACTTCTTCTGATTCACCCTCCAGACTTCACCTTCTCCTTCTCCTTCTTCTGCTTCTTCTGATTCACCCTCCAGACTTCACCTTCTCCTTCTCCTTCTTCTACTTCTTCTGATTCACCCTCCAGACTTCATCTTCTCCTTCTCCTTCTTCTGCTTCTTCTGATTCACCCTCCAGACTTCACCTTCTCCTTCTCCTTCGTCAACTTCTTCTGATTCACCCTCCAGACTACACTTTCTCCTTCTCCTTCTTCTACTTCTTCTGATTCACCCTCCAGACTTCACCTTCTCCTTCTCGTTCTTCTGCTTCTTCTGATTCACCCTCCAGACATCACCTTCTCCTTCTCCGTCTTCTACTTCTTCTGATTCACCCTCCAGACTTCACCTTCTCCTTCTCCTTCTTCTACTTCTTCTGAATCACCCTCCAGACTTCACCTTCTCCTTCTCCTTCTTCTACTTCTTCTGCTTCTCCCTCCAGACGTCACCTTCTCCTTCTCCTTCTTCTGCTTCTTCTGATTCACCCTCCAGACTTCACCTTCTCCTTCTCCTTCTTCTACTTCTTATGATTCACCCTCCAGACTTCACCTTCTCCTTCTCCTTCTTCTACTTCTTCTGATTCACCCTCCAGACTTCACCTTCTCCTTCTCCTTCTTCTACTTCTTCCGATTCACCCTCCTGACTTCACCTTCTCCTTCTCCTTCTTCTGCTTCTTCTGCTTCACCCTCCTGACTTCACCTTCTCCTTCTCCTTCTTCTACTTCTTCTGATTCACCCTCCTGACTTCACCTTCTCCTTCTCCTTCTTCTACTTCTTCTGATTCACCCTCCAGACTTCACCTTCTCCTTCTCCTTCTTCTGCTTCTTCTGCTTCACCCTCCAGACTTCACCTTCTCCTTCTCCTTCTTCTGCTTCTTCTGCTTCGCCCTCCAGACTTCACCTTCTCCTTCTCCTTCTTCTGCTTCTTCTGCTTCACCCTCCAGATTTCACCTTCTCCTTCTCCTTCTTCTGCTTCTTCTGCTTCACTCTCCTGACTTCACCTTCTCCTTCTCCTTCTTCTACTTCTTCTGATTCACCCTCCAGACTTCACCTTCTCCTTCTCCTTCTTCTGCTTCTTCTGCTGCGCCCTCCAGACTTCACCTTCTCCTTCTCCTTCTTCTGCTTCTTCTTATTCACCCTCCAGACTTCACCTTCTCCTTCTCCTTCTTCTGCTTCTTCTGATTCACCCTCCAGATTTCACCTTCTCCTTCTCCTTCTTCTGCTTCTTCTGCTTCACTCTCCTGACTTCACCTTCTCCTTCTCCTTCTTCTACTTCTTCTGATTCACCCTCCAGACTTCACCTTCTCCTTCTCCTTCTTCTACTTCTTCTGATTCACCCTCCAGACTTCACCTACTCCTTCTCCTTCTTCTGCTTCTTCTGCTTCACCCTCCAGACTTCACCTTCTCCTTCTCCTTCTTCTGCTACTTCTGCTTCGCCCTCCAGACTTCACCTTCTCCTTCTCCTTCTTCTGCTTCTTCTGCTTCACTCTCCTGACTTCACCTTCTCCTTCTCCTTCATCTACTTCTTCTGATTCACCCTCCAGACCTCACCCTCTCCTTCTCCTTCTTCTGCTTCTTCTGCTTCACCCTCCAGACTTCACCTTCTCTTTCTCCTTCTTCTGCTTCTTCTGCTGCGCCCTCCAGACTTCACCTTCTCCTTCTCCTTCTTCTGCTTCTTCTGATTCACCCTCCAGACTTCACCTTCTCCTTCTCCTTCTTTTACTTCTTCTGATCCACCCTCCTGACTTCACCTTCTCCTTCTCCTTCTTCTGCTTCTTCTGCTTCACCCTCCAGACTTCACCTTCTCCTTCTCCTTCTTCTGCTTCTTCTGCTTCACCCTCCAGACTTCACCTTCTCCTTCTCCTTCTTCTGCTTCTTCTGCTTCACCCTCCTGACTTCACCTTATCCTTCTCCTTCTTCTACTTCTTCTGATTCACCCTCCAGACTTCACCTACTCCTTCTCCTTCTTCTGCTTCTTCTGATTCACCCTCCAGACTTCACCTTCTCCTTCTCCTTCCTCTGCTTCTTCTGCTTCGCCCTCCAGACTTCACCTTCTCCTTCTCCTTCTTCTGCTTCTTCTGCTTCACTCTCCTGACTTCACCTTCTCCTTCTCCTTCTTCTACTTCTTCTGATTCACCCTCCAGACTTCACCCTCTCCTTCTCCTTCTTCTGCTTCTTCTGCTTCACCCTCCAGACTTCACCTTCTCCTTCTCCTTCTTCTGCTTCTTCTGCTTCACCGTCCTGACTTCACCTTCTCCTTCTCCTTCTTCTACTTCTTCTGCTTCACCCCCCTGACTTCACCTGCTCCTTCTCCTTCTTCTGCTTCTTCTGATTCACCCTCCAGACTTCACCTTCTCCTTCTCCTTCTTCTGCTTCTTCTGATTCACCCTCCAGACTTCACCTTCTCCTTCTCCTTCTTCTGCTTCTTCTGATTCACCCTCCAGACCTCACCTTCTCCTTCTCCTTCTTCTACTTCTTCTGATTCACCCTCCAGACTTCATCTTCTCCTTCTCCTTCTTCTGCTTCTTCTGATTCACCCTCCAGACTTCACCTTCTCCTTCTCCTTCTTCTACTTCTTCTGATTCACCCTCCAGACTTCACCATCTCCTTCTCCTTCTTCTACTTCGTCTGATTCACCCTCCAGACTTCACCTTCTCCTTCTCCTTCTTCTACTTCTTCTGATTCACCCTCCAGTCTTCACCTACTCCTTCTCCTTCTTCTGTTTCTTCTGCTTCACCCTCCAGACTTTACCTTCTCCTTCTCTTTCTTCTGCTTCTTCTGATTCACCCTCCAGACTTCATCTTCTCCTTCTCCTTCTTCTGATTCTTCTGATTCACCCTCCAGACTTCACCTTTTCCTTCTCCTTCTTCTGCTTCTTCTGATTCACCCTCCAGACTTCATCTTCTCCTTCTCCTTCTTCTGCTTCTTCTGATTCACCCTCCAGACTTCATCTTCTCCTTCTCCTTCTTCTGATTCTTCTGATTCACCCTCCAGACTTCACCTTCTCCTTCTCCTTCTTCTACTTCTTCTGATTCACCCTCCAGACTTCACCATCTCCTTCTCCTTCTTCTACTTCGTCTGATTCACCCTCCAGACTTCACCTTCTCCTTCTCCTTCTTCTACTTCTTCTGATTCACCCTCCAGTCTTCACCTACTCCTTCTCCTTCTTCTGTTTCTTCTGCTTCACCCTCCAGACTTTACCTTCTCCTTCTCTTTCTTCTGCTTCTTCTGATTCACCCTCCAGACTTCATCTTCTCCTTCTCCTTCTTCTGCTTCTTCTGATTCACCCTCCAGACTTCACCTTCTCCTTCTCCTTCTTCTACTTCTTCTGATTCACCCTCCAGACTTCACCTTCTCCTTCTCTTTCTTCTGCTTCTTCTGATTCTCCCTCCAGACTTCACCTTCTCCTTCTCCTTCTTCTGATTCTTCTGATTCACCCTCCAGACTTCACCTTCTCCTTCTCCTTCTTCTGCTTCTTCTGATTCACCCTCCTGACTTCACCTTCTCCTTCTCCTTCTTCTACTTCTTCTGATTCACCCTCCTGACTTCACCTTCTCCTTCTCCTTCTTCTACTCTTCTGCTTCACCCTCCAGACTTCACCTTCTCCTTCTCCTTCTTCTACTTCTTCTGATTCACCCTCCAGAGTTCACCTTCTCCTTCTTCTACTTCTTCTGATTCACCCTCCAGACTTCACCTTCTCCTTCTCCTTCTTCTACTTCTTCTGATTCATCCTCCAGACTTCACCTTCTCCTTCTCCTTCTTCTGCTTCTTCTGATTCACCCTCCAGACTTCACCTTCTCCTTCTCCTTATTCTGCTTCTTCTGATTCACCCTCCAGACTTCACCTTCTCCTTCTCCTTCTTCTGCTTCTTCTGATTCACCCTCCAGACTTCACCTTCTCCTTCTCCTTCTTCTGCTTCTTCTGATTCACCCTCCAGACTTCACCTTCTCCTTCTCCTTCTTCTACTTCTTCTGATTCACCCTCCAGACTTCATCTTCTCCTTCTCCTTCTTCTGCTTCTTCTGATTCACCCTCCAGACTTCACCTTCTCCTTCTCCTTCGTCTACTTCTTCTGATTCACCCTCCAGACTACACCTTCTCCTTCTCCTTCTTCTACTTCTTCTGATTCACCCTCCAGACTTCACCTTCTCCTTCTCCTTCTTCTGTTTCTTCTGGTTCACCCTCCAGACTTCACCTTCTCCTTCTCCTTCTTCTACTTCTTCTGATTCACCCTCCAGACTTCACCTTCTCCTTCTCCTTCTTCTACTTCTTCTGATTCACCCTCCAGACTTCATCTTCTCCTTCTCCTTCTTCTGCATCTTCTGATTCACCCTCCAGACTTCACCTTCTCCTTCTCCTTCTTCTGCTTCTTCTGATTCACCCTCCAGACTTCACCTTCTCCTTCTCCTTCTTCTACTTCTTCTGATTCACCCTCCAGACCTCACCTTCTCCTTCTCCTTCTTCTACTTCTTCTGATTCACCCTCCAGTCTTCACATTCTCCTTCTCCTTCTTCTGTTTCTTCTCCTCAAGCCTCCAGACTTCACCTTCTCCTTCTCTTTCTTCTGATTCTTCTGATTCACCCTCCAGACTTCACCTTCTCCTTCTCCTTCTTCTGATTCTTCTGATTCACCCTCCAGACTTCACCTTCTCCTTCTCCTTCTTCTGCTTCTTCTGATTCACCCTCCTGGCTTCACCTTCTCCTTCTCCTTCTTCTCCTTCTTCTGATTCACCCTCCTGACTTCACCGTCTCCTTCTCCTTCTTCTCCTTCTTCTGCTTAACCTCCAGACTTCACCTTCTCCTTCTCCTTCTTCTACCTCTTCTGATTCACCCTCCAGACTTCACCTTCTCCTTCTCCTTCTTCTGCTTCTTCTGATTCACCCTCCAGACTTCACCTTCTCCTTCTCCTTATTCTGCTTCTTCTGATTCACCCTCCAGACTTCACCTTCTCCTTCTCCTTATTCTGCTTCTTCTGATTCACCCTCCTGACTTCACCTTCTCCTTCTCCTTCTTCTGCTTCTTCTGATTCACCCTCCAGACTTCACCTTCTCCTTCTCCTTCTTCTACTTCTTCTGATTCACCCTCCAGACTTCACCTTCTCCTTCTCCTTCTTCTGCTTCTTCTGATTCACCCTCCAGACTTCACCTTCTCCTTCTCCTTATTCTGCTTCTTCTGATTCACCCTCCAGACTTCACCTTCTCCTTCTCCTTCTTCTGCTTCTTCTGATTCACTCTCCAGACGTCACCTTCTCCTTCTCCTTCTTCTACTTCTTCTGATTCATCCTCCAGACATCACCTTCTCCTTCTCCTTCTTCTGCTTCTTCTGATTCACCCTCCAGACTTCACCTTCTCCTTCTCCTTCTTCTGCTTCTTCTGATTCACCCTCCAGACTTCACCTTCTCCTTCTCCTTCTTCTGATTCTTCTGATTCACCCTCCAGACTTCACCTTCTCCTTCTCCTTCTTCTGCTTCTTCTGATTCACCCTCCTGACTTCACCTTCTCCTTCTCCTTCTTCTACTTCTTCTGATTCACCCTCCTGACTTCACCTTCTCCTTCTCCTTCTTCTACTTCTTCTGCTTCACCCTCCAGACTTCACCTTCTCCTTCTCCTTCTTCTAATTCTTCTGATTCACCCTCCAGACTTCACCTTCTCCTTCTCCTTCTTCTACTTCTTCTGATTCACCCTACAGACTTCACCTTCTCCTTCTCCTTCTTCTGCTTCTTCTGATTCACCCTCCAGACTTCACCTTCTCCTTCTCCTTCTTCTGCTTCTTCTGATTCACCCTCCAGACTTCACCTTCTCCTTCTCCTTCTTCTACTTCTTCTGATTCACCCTCCAGACTTCACCTTCTCCTTCTCCTTCTTCTGCTTCTTCTGATTCACCCTCCAGACTTCACCTTCTCCTTCTCCTTCGTCTACTTCTTCTGATTCACCCTCCAGACGACACCTTCTACTTCTCCTTCTTCTACTTCTTCTGATTCACCCTCCAGACTTCACCTTCTCCTTCTCCTTCTTCTGTTTCTTCTGATTCACCCTCCCGACTTCACCTTCTCCTTCTCCTTCTTCTACTTCTTCTGATTCAGCCTCCAGACTTCACCTTCTCCTTCTCCTTCTTCTACTTCTTCTGATTCACCCTCCAGACTTCATCTTCTCCTTCTCCTTCTTCTCCTTCTTCTGATTCACCCTCCAGACTTCACCTTCTCCTTCTCCTTCTTCTGCTTCTTCTGATTCACCCTCCAGACTTCACCTTCTCCTTCTCCTTCTTCTACTTCTTCTGATTCACCCTCCAGACTTCACCTTCTCCTTCTCCTTATTCTGCTTCTTCTGTTTCACCCTCCAGACTTCACCTTCTCCTTCTCCTTCTTCTGCTTCTTCTGATTCACCCTCCAGACTTCACCTTCTCCTTCTCCTTCTTCTGCTTCTTCTGATTCACCCTCCAGACTTCACCTTCTCCTTCTCCTTCTTCTACTTCTTCTGATTCACCCTCCAGACTTCACCTTCTCCTTCTCCTTCTTCTGCTTCTTCTGATTCACCCTCCAGACTTCACCTTCTCCTTCTCCTTCGTCTACTTCTTCTGATTCACCCTCCAGACTACACCTTCTCCTTCTCCTTCTTCTACTTCTTCTGATTCACCCTCCAGACTTCACCTTCTCCTTCTCCTTCTTCTGTTTCTTCTGATTCACCCTCCAGACTTCACCTTCTCCTTCTCCTTCTTCTACTTCTTCTTATTCAGCCTCCAGACTTCACCTTCTCCTTCTCCTTTTACTACTTCTTCTGATTCACCCTCCAGACTTCATCTTCTCCTTCTCCTTCTTCTCCTTCTTCTGATTCACCCTCCAGACTTCACCTTCTCCTTCTCATTCTTCTGCTTCTTCTGATTCACCCTCCAGACTTCACCTTCTCCTTCTCCTTCTTCTACTTCTTCTGATTCACCCTCCAGACTTTACCTTCTCCATCTCCTTCTTCTACTTCTTCTGATTCACCCTCCTGTCTTCACCTTCTCCTTCTCGTTCTTCTGTTTCTTCTGCTTCACCCTCCAGACTTCACCTTCTCCTTCTCTTTCTTCTGCTTCTTCTGATTCACCCTCCAGACTTCACCTTCTCCTTCTCCTTCTTCTGATTCTTCTGATTCACCCTCCAGACTTCACCTTCTCCTTCTCCTTCTTCTGCTTCTTCTGATTCACCCTCCAGACCTCACCTTCTCCTTCTCCTTCTTCTACTTCTTCTGATTCACCCTCCTGACTTCACCTTCTCCTTCTCCTTCATCTACCTCTTCAGCTTCACCCTCCAGACTTCACCTTCTCCTTCTCCTTCTTCTACTTCTTCTTATTCACCCTCCAGACTTCACCTTCTCCTTCTCCTTCTTCTACTTCTTCTGATTCACCCTCCAGACTTCACCTTCTCCTTCTCCTTCTTCTACTTCTTCTGATTCACCCACCAGACTACACCTTCTCCTTCTCCTTCTTCTGCTTCTTCTGATTTACCCTCCAGACTTCACCTTCTCCTTCTCCTTATTCTGCTTCTTCTGATTCACCCTCCAGACTTCACCTTCTCCTTCTCCTTCTTCTGCTTCTTCTGATTCACCCTCCAGACTTCACCTTCTCCTTCTCCTTCTTCTGCTTCTTCTGATTCACCCTCCAGACTTCACCTTCTCCTTCTCCTTCTTCTACTTCTTCTGATTCACCCTCCAGACTTCACCTTCTCCTTCTCCTTCTTCTGCTTCTTCTGATTCACCCTCCAGACTTCACCTGCTCCTTCTCCTTCGTCTACTTCTTCTGATTCACCCTCCAGACTACACCTTCTCCTTCTCCTTCTTCTACTTCTTCTGATTCACCCTCCAGACTTCACCTTCTCCTTCTCCTTCTTCTACTTCTTCTGATTCACCCTCCAGACTTCATCTTCTCCTTCTCCTTCTTCTGCTTCTTCTGATTCACCCTCCAGACTTCACCTTCTCCTTCTCCTTCTTCTGCTTCTTCTGATTCACCCTCCAGACTTTAACTTCTCCTTCTCCTTCTTCTACTTCTTCTGATTCACCCTCCAGACTTCACCTTCTCCTTCTCCTTCTTCTACTTCTTCTGATTCACCCTCCAGTCTTCACCTTCTCCTTCTCCTTCTTCTGTTTCTTCTGCTTCACCCTCCAGACTTCACCTTCTCCTTCTCTTTCTTCTGCTTCTTCTGATTCACCCTCCAGACTTCACCTTCTCCTTCTCCTTCTTCTGATTCTTCTGATTCACCCTCCAGACTTCACCTTCTCCTTCTCCTTCTTCTGCTTCTTCTGATTCACCCTCCTGACTTCACCTTCTCCTTCTCCTTCTTCTACTTCTTCTGATTCACTCTCCTGACTTAACCTTCTCCTTCTCCTTCTTCTACTTCTTCTGCTTCACCCTCCAGACTTCACCTTCTCCTTCTCCTTCTTCTACTTCTTCTGATTCACCCTCCAGACTTCACCTTCTCCTTCTCCTTCTTCTGCTTCTTCTGATTCACCCTCCAGACTTCACCTTCTCATTCTCCTTCTTCTGCTTCTTCTGCTGCGCCCTCCAGACTTCACCTTCTCCTTCTCCTTCTTCTGCTTCTTCTGCTTCACACTCCAGACTTCACCTTCTCCTTCTCCTTCTTCTGCTTCTTCTGCTGCGCCCTCCAGGCTTCACCATCTCCTTCTCCTTCTTCTGCTTCTTCTGCTTCACCGTCCTGACTTCACCTTCTCCTTCTCCTTCTTCTACTTCTTCTGCTACACCCCCCTGACTTCACCTGCTCCTTCTCCTTCTTCTGCTTCTTCTGATTCACCCTCCTAAATTCACCTTCTCCTTCTCCTTCTTCTGCTTCTTCTGATTCACCCTCCTGACTTCACCTTCTCCTTCTCCTTCTTCTGTTTCTTCTGCTTCACCCTCCAGACTTCACCTTCTCTTTCTCTTTCTTCTGCTTCTTCTGATTCACCCTCCAGACTTCACCTTCTCCTTCTCCTTCTTCTGATTCTTCTGATTCACCCTCCAGACTTCACCTTCTCCTTCTCCTTCTTCTGCTTCTTCTGATTCACCCTCCTGACTTCACCTTCTCCTTCTCCTTCTTCTACTTCTTCTGATTCACTCTCCTGACTTCACCTTCTCCTTCTCCTTCTTCTACTTCTTCTGCTTCACCCTCCAGACTTCACCTTCTCCTTCTCCTTCTTCTACTTCTTCTGATTCACCCTCCAGACTTCACCTTCTCCTTCTCCTTCTTCTGCTTCTTCTGATTCACCCTCCATACTTCACCTTCTCATTCTCCTTCTTCTGCTTCTTCTGCTGCGCCCTCCAGACTTCACCTTCTCCTTCTCCTTCTTCTGCTTCTTCTGCTTCACACTCCAGACTTCACCTTCTCCTTCTCCTTCTTCTGCTTCTTCTGCTGCGCCCTCCAGGCTTCACCTTCTCCTTCTCCTTCTTCTGCTTCTTCTGCTTCACCGTCCTGACTTCACCTTCTCCTTCTCCTTCTTCTACTTCTTCTGCTACACCCCCCTGACTTCACCTGCTCCTTCTCCTTCTTCTGCTTCTTCTGATTCACCCTCCTAAATTCACCTTCTCCTTCTCCTTCTTCTGCTTCTTCTGATTCACCCTCCTGACTTCACCTTCTCCTTCTCCTTCTTCTGCTTCTTCTGATTCACCCTCCAGACTTCACCTTCTCCTTCTCCTTCTTCTGCTTCTTCTGATTCACCCTCCAGACTTCACCTTCTCCTTCTCCTTCTTCTGCTTCTTCTGATTCACCCTCCAGACCTCACCTTCTCCTTCTCCTTCTTCTACTTCTTCTGATTCACCCTCCAGACTTCATCTTCTTCTCCTTCTTCTGCTTCTTCTGATTCACCCTCCAGACTTCACCTTCTCCTTCTCCTTCTTCTGCTTCTTCTGATTCACCCTCCAGACTTCACCTTCTCCTTCTCCTTCTTCTACTTCTTCTGATTCACCCTCCAGACTTCACCTTCTCCTTCTCCTTCTTCTACTTCTTCTGCTTCACCCTCCAGACTTCACCTTCTCCTTCTCCTTCTTCTACTTCTTCTGATTCACCCTCCAGACTTCACCTTCTCCTTCTCCTTCTTCTGCTTCTTCTAATTCACCCTCCAGACTTCACCTTCTCCTTCTCCTTATTCTGCTTCTTCTGATTCACCCTCCAGACTTCACCTTCTCCTTCTCCTTCTTCTGCTTCTTCTGATTCACCCTCCAGACTTCACCTTCTCCTTCTCCTTCTTCTACTTCTTCTGATTCACCCTCCAGACTTCACCTTCTCCTTCTCCTTCTTCTGCTTCTTCTGATTCACCCTCCAGACTTCACCTTCTCCTTCTCCTTCTTCTACTTCTTCTGATTCACCCTCCAGACTTCACCTTCTCCTTCTCCTTCTTCTGCTTCTTCTGATTCACCCTCCAGACTTCACCTTCTCCTTCTCCTTCTTCTGCTTCTTCTGATTCACCCTCCAGACTTCACCTTCTCCTTCTCCTTCTTCTACTTCTTCTGATTCACCCTCCAGACTTTAGCTTCTCCTTCTCCTTCTTCTGCTTCTTCTGATTCACCCTCCAGACTTCACCTTCTCCTTCTCCTTCTTCTGCTTCTTCTGATTCACCCTCCAGACTTCACCTTCTCCTTCTCCTTCTTCTGCTTCTTCTGATTCACCCTCCAGACTTCACCTTCTCCTTCTCCTTCTTCTGCTTCTTCTGCTGCGCCCTCCAGACTTCACCTTCTCCT
This sequence comes from Somniosus microcephalus, assembly GCF_052327205.1. NCBI lineage: Eukaryota > Metazoa > Chordata > Chondrichthyes > Squaliformes > Somniosidae > Somniosus > Somniosus microcephalus. The sequence goes on from NW_028225913.1 coordinate 69,592, forward strand.
TCTCCTTCTTCTGCTTCTTCTGCTTCACACTCCAGACTTCACCTTCTCCTTCTCCTTCTTCTGCTTCTTCTGCTGCGCCCTCCAGGCTTCACCTTCTCCTTCTCCTTCTTCTGCTTCTTCTGCTTCACCGTCCTGACTTCACCTTCTCCTTCTCCTTCTTCTACTTCTTCTGCTACTCGCCCCTGACTTCACCTGCTCCTTCTCCTTCTTCTGCTTCTTCTGATTCACCCTCCTAAATTCACCTTCTCCTTCTCCTTCTTCTGCTTCTTCTGATTCACCCTCCTGACTTCACCTTCTCCTTCTCCTTCTTCTGTTTCTTCTGCTTCACCCTCCAGACTTCACCTTCTCCTTCTCTTTCTTCTGCTTCTTCTGATTCACCCTCCAGACTTCACCTTCTCCTTCTCCTTCTTCTGATTCTTCTGATTCACCCTCCAGACTTCACCTTCTCCTTCTCCTTCTTCTGCTTCTTCTGATTCACCCTCCTGACTTCACCTTCTCCTTCTCCTTCTTCTACTTCTTCTGATTCACTCTCCTGACTTCACCTTCTCCTTCTCCTTCTTCTACTTCTTCTGCTTCACCCTCCAGACTTCACCTTCTCCTTCTCCTTCTTCTACTTCTTCTGATTCACCCTCCAGACTTCACCTTCTCCTTCTCCTTCTTCTGCTTCTTCTGATTCACCCTCCATACTTCACCTTCTCATTCTCCTTCTTCTGCTTCTTCTGCTGCGCCCTCCAGACTTCACCTTCTCCTTCTCCTTCTTCTGCTTCTTCTGCTTCACACTCCAGACTTCACCTTCTCCTTCTCCTTCTTCTGCTTCTTCTGCTGCGCCCTCCAGGCTTCACCTTCTCCTTCTCCTTCTTCTGCTTCTTCTGCTTCACCGTCCTGACTTCACCTTCTCCTTCTCCTTCTTCTACTTCTTCTGCTACACCCCCCTGACTTCACCTGCTCCTTCTCCTTCTTCTGCTTCTTCTGATTCACCCTCCTAAATTCACCTTCTCCTTCTCCTTCTTCTGCTTCTTCTGATTCACCCTCCTGACTTCACCTTCTCCTTCTCCTTCTTCTGCTTCTTCTGATTCACCCTCCAGACTTCACCTTCTCCTTCTCCTTCTTCTGCTTCTTCTGATTCACCCTCCAGACTTCACCTTCTCCTTCTCCTTCTTCTGCTTCTTCTGATTCACCCTCCAGACTTCACCTTCTCCTTCTCCTTCTTCTGCTTCTTCTGATTCACCCTCCAGACTTCACCTTCTCATTCTCCTTCTTCTGCTTCTTCTGCTGCGCCCTCCAGACTTCACCTTCTCCTTCTCCTTCTGCTGCTTCTTCTGCTTCACACTCCAGACTTCACCTTCTCCTTCTCCTTCTTCTGCTTCTTCTGCTGCGCCCTCCAGGCTTCAACTTCTCCTTCTCCTTCTTCTGCTTCTTCTGCTTCACCGTCCTGACTTCACCTTCTCCTTCTCCTTCTTCTACTTCTTCTGCTACACCCCCCTGACTTCACCTGCTCCTTCTCCTTCTTCTGCTTCTTCTGATTCACCCTCCTGACTTCACCTTCTCCTTCTCCTTCTTCTACTTCTTCTGATTCACCCTCCTGACTTCACCTTCTCCTTCTCCTTCTTCTACTTCTTCTGCTTCACCCTCCAGACTTCACCTTCTCCTTCTCCTTCTTCTACTTCTTCTGATTCACCCTCCAGACTTCACCTTCTCCTTCTCCTTCTTCTGCTTCTTCTGATTCACCCTCCAGACTTCACCTTCTCATTCTCCTTCTTCTGCTTCTTCTGCTGCGCCCTCCAGACTTCACCTTCTCCTTCTCCTTCTTCTGCTTCTTCTGCTTCACACTCCAGACTTCACCTTCTCCTTCTTCTGCTTCTTCTGCTGCGCCCTCCAGGCTTCACCTTCTCCTTCTCCTTCTTCTGCTTCTTCTGCTTCACCGTCCTGACTTCACCTTCTCCTTCTCCTTCTTCTACTTCTTCTGCTACACCCCCCTGACTTCACCTGCTCCTTCTCCTTCTTCTGCTTCTTCTGATTCACCCTCCTAACTTCACCTTCTCCTTCTCCTTCTTCTGCTTCTTCTGATTCACCCTCCTGACTTCACCTTCTCCTTCTCCTTCTTCTGCTTCTTCTGATTCACCCTCCAGACTTCACCTTCTCCTTCTCCTTCTTCTGCTTCTTCTGATTCACCCTCCAGACTTCACCTTCTCCTTCTCCTTCTTCTGCTTCTTCTGATTCACCCTCCAGACCTCACCTTCTCCTTCTCCTTCTTCTACTTCTTCTGATTCACCCTCCAGACTTCATCTTCTCCTTCTCCTTCTTCTACTTCTTCTGATTCACCCTCCAGACTTCACCTTCTCCTTCTCCTTCTTCTACTTCTTCTGATTCACCCTCCAGTCTTCACCTTCTCCTTCTCCTTCTTCTGTTTCTTCTGCTTCACCCTCCAGACTTCACCTTCTCCTTCTCTTTCTTCTGCTTCTTCTGATTCACCCTCCAGACTTCACCTTCTCCTTCTTCTTCTGATTCTTCTGATTCACCCTCCAGACTTCACCTTCTCCTTCTCCTTCTTCTGCTTCTTCTGATTCACCCTCCTGACTTCACCTTCTCCTTCTCCTTCTTCTACTTCTTCTGATTCACCCTCCTGACTTCACCTTCTCCTTCTCCTTCTTCTACTTCTTCTGCTTCACCCTCCAGACTTCACCTTCTCCTTCTCCTTCCTCTACTTCTTCTGTTTCACCCTCCAGACTTCACCTTCTCCTTCTCCTTCTTCTGCTTCTTCTGATTCACCCTCCAGACTTCACCTTCTCATTCTCCTTCTTCTGCTTCTTCTGCTGCGCCCTCCAGACTTCACCTTCTCCTTCTCCTTCTTCTGCTGCTTCTGCTTCACACTCCAGACTTCACCTTCACCTTCTCCTTCTTCTGCTTCTTCTGCTGCGCCCTCCAGGCTTCAACTTCTCCTTCTCCTTCTTCTGCTTCTTCTGCTTCACCGTCCTGACTTCACCTTCTCCTTCTCCTTCTTCTACTTCTTCTGCTACACCCCCCTGACTTCACCTGCTCCTTCTCCTTCTTCTGCTTCTTCTGATTCACCCTCCTAAATTCACCTTCTCCTTCTCCTTCTTCTGCTTCTTCTGATTCACCCTCCAGACCTCACCTTCTCCTTCTCCTTCTTCTACTTCTTCTGATTCACCCTCCAGACTTCATCTTCTCCTTCTCCTTCTTCTACTTCTTCTGATTCACCCTCCAGACTTCACCTTCTCCTTCTCCTTCTTCTACTTCTTCTGATTCACCCTCCAGTCTTCACCTTCTCCTTCTCCTTCTTCTGTTTCTTCTGCTTCACCCTCCAGACTTCACCTTCTCCTTCTCTTTCTTCTGCTTCTTCTGATTCACCCTCCAGACTTCACCTTCTCATTCTCCTTCTTCTGCTTCTTCTGCTGCGCCCTCCAGACTTCACCTTCTCCTTCTCCTTCTTCTGCTTCTTCTGCTTCACACTCCAGACTTCACCTTCTCCTTCTTCTGCTTCTTCTGCTGCGCCCTCCAGGCTTCACCTTCTCCTTCTCCTTCTTCTGCTTCTTCTGCTTCACCGTCCTGACTTCACCTTCTCCTTCTCCTTCTTCTACTTCTTCTGCTACACCCCCCTGACTTCACCTGCTCCTTCTCCTTCTTCTGCTTCTTCTGATTCACCCTCCTAACTTCACCTTCTCCTTCTCCTTCTTCTGCTTCTTCTGATTCACCCTCCTGACTTCACCTTCTCCTTCTCCTTCTTCTGCTTCTTCTGATTCACCCTCCAGACTTCACCTTCTCCTTCTCCTTCTTCTGCTTCTTCTGATTCACCCTCCAGACTTCACCTTCTCCTTCTCCTTCTTCTGCTTCTTCTGATTCACCCTCCAGACCTCACCTTCTCCTTCTCCTTCTTCTACTTCTTCTGATTCACCCTCCAGACTTCATCTTCTCCTTCTCCTTCTTCTACTTCTTCTGATTCACCCTCCAGACTTCACCTTCTCCTTCTCCTTCTTCTACTTCTTCTGATTCACCCTCCAGTCTTCACCTTCTCCTTCTCCTTCTTCTGTTTCTTCTGCTTCACCCTCCAGACTTCACCTTCTCCTTCTCTTTCTTCTGCTTCTTCTGATTCACCTTCCAGACTTCACCTTCTCCTTCTTCTTCTGATTCTTCTGATTCACCCTCCAGACTTCACCTTCTCCTTCTCCTTCTTCTGCTTCTTCTGATTCACCCTCCTGACTTCACCTTCTCCTTCTCCTTCTTCTACTTCTTCTGATTCACCCTCCTGACTTCACCTTCTCCTTCTCCTTCTTCTACTTCTTCTGCTTCACCCTCCAGACTTCACCTTCTCCTTCTCCTTCCTCTACTTCTTCTGTTTCACCCTCCAGACTTCACCTTCTCCTTCTCCTTCTTCTGCTTCTTCTGATTCACCCTCCAGACTTCACCTTCTCATTCTCCTTCTTCTGCTTCTTCTGCTGCGCCCTCCAGACTTCACCTTCTCCTTCTCCTTCTTCTGCTGCTTCTGCTTCACACTCCAGACTTCACCTTCTCCTTCTCCTTCTTCTGCTTCTTCTGCTGCGCCCTCCAGGCTTCAACTTCTCCTTCTCCTTCTTCTGCTTCTTCTGCTTCACCGTCCTGACTTCACCTTCTCCTTCTCCTTCTTCTACTTCTTCTGCTACACCCCCCTGACTTCACCTGCTCCTTCTCCTTCTTCTGCTTCTTCTGATTCACCCTCCTAAATTCACCTTCTCCTTCTCCTTCTTCTGCTTCTTCTGATTCACCCTCCAGACCTCACCTTCTCCTTCTCCTTCTTCTACTTCTTCTGATTCACCCTCCAGACTTCATCTTCTCCTTCTCCTTCTTCTACTTCTTCTGATTCACCCTCCAGACTTCACCTTCTCCTTCTCCTTCTTCTACTTCTTCTGATTCACCCTCCAGTCTTCACCTTCTCCTTCTCCTTCTTCTGTTTCTTCTGCTTCACCCTCCAGACTTCACCTTCTCCTTCTCTTTCTTCTGCTTCTTCTGATTCACCCTCCAGACTTCACCTTCTCCTTCTCCTTCTTCTGATTCTTCTGATTCACCCTCCAGACTTCACCTTCTCCTTCTCCTTCTTCTGCTTCTTCTGATTCACCCTCCTGACTTCACCTTCTCCTTCTCCTTCTTCTACTTCTTCTGATTCACCCTCCTGACTTCACCTTCTCCTTCTCCTTCTTCTACTTCTTCTGCTTCACCCTCCAGACTTCACCTTCTCCTTCTCCTTCCTCTACTTCTTCTGTTTCACCCTCCAGACTTCACCTTCTCCTTCTCCTTCTTCTGCTTCTTCTGATTCACCCTCCAGACTTCACCTTCTCATTCTCCTTCTTCTGCTTCTTCTGCTGCGCCCTCCAGACTTCACCTTCTCCTTCTCCTTCTTCTGCTTCTTCTGCTTCACACTCCAGACTTCACCTTCTCCTTCTCCTTCTTCTGCTTCTTCTGCTGCGCCCTCCAGGCTTCAACTTCTCCTTCTCCTTCTTCTGCTTCTTCTGCTTCACCGTCCTGACTTCACCTTCTCCTTCTCCTTCTTCTACTTCTTCTGCTACACCCCCCTGACTTCACCTGCTCCTTCTCCTTCTTCTGCTTCTTCTGATTCACCCTCCTAAATTCACCTTCTCCTTCTCCTTCTTCTGCTTCTTCTGATTCACCCTCCTGACTTCACCTTCTCCTTCTCCTTCTTCTGCTTCTTCTGATTCACCCTCCAGACTTCACCTTCTCCTTCTCCTTCTTCTGCTTCTTCTGATTCACCCTCCAGACTTCACCTTCTCCTTCTCCTTCTTCTGCTTCTTCTGATTCACCCTCCAGACCTCACCTTCTCCTTCACCTTCTTCTACTTCTTCTGATTCACCCTCCAGACTTCCTCTTCTCCTTCTCCTTCTTCTGCTTCTTCTGATTCACCCTCCAGACTTCACCTTCTCCTTCTCCTTCTTCTGCTTCTTCTGATTCACCCTCCAGACTTCACCTTCTCCTTCTCCTTCTTCTGCTTCTTCTGATTCACCCTCCAGACTTCACCTTCTCCTTCTCCTTCTTCTGCTTCTTCTGATTCACCCTCCTAAATTCACCTTCTCCTTCTCCTTCTTCTGCTTCTTCTGATTCACCCTCCAGTCTTCACCTTCTCCTTCTCCTTCTTCTGTTTCTTCTGCTTCACCCTCCAGACTTCACCTTCTCCTTCTCTTTCTTCTGCTTCTTCTGATTCACCCTCCAGACTTCACCTTCTCCTTCTTCTTCTGATTCTTCTGATTCACCCTCCAGACTTCACCTTCTCCTTCTCCTTCTTCTGCTTCTTCTGATTCACCCTCCTGACTTCACCTTCTCCTTCTCCTTCTTCTACTTCTTCTGATTCACCCTCCTGACTTCACCTTCTCCTTCTCCTTCTTCTACTTCTTCTGCTTCACCCTCCAGACTTCACCTTCTCCTTCTCCTTCCTCTACTTCTTCTGTTTCACCCTCCAGACTTCACCTTCTCCTTCTCCTTCTTCTGCTTCTTCTGATTCACCCTCCAGACTTCACCTTCTCATTCTCCTTCTTCTGCTTCTTCTGCTGCGCCCTCCAGACTTCACCTTCTCCTTCTCCTTCTTCTGCTTCTTCTGCTTCACACTCCAGACTTCACCTTCTCCTTCTCCTTCTTCTGCTTCTTCTGCTGCGCCCTCCAGGCTTCAACTTCTCCTTCTCCTTCTTCTGTTTCTTCTGCTTCACCGTCCTGACTTCACCTTCTCCTTCTCCTTCTTCTACTTCTTCTGCTACACCCCCCTGACTTCACCTGCTCCTTCTCCTTCTTCTGCTTCTTCTGATTCACCCTCCTGACTTCACCTTCTCCTTCTCCTTCTTCTACTTCTTCTGATTCACCCTCCTGACTTCACCTTCTCCTTCTCCTTCTTCTACTTCTTCTGCTTCACCCTCCAGACTTCACCTTCTCCTTCTCCTTCTTCTACTTCTTCTGATTCACCCTCCAGACTTCACCTTCTCCTTCTCCTTCTTCTGCTTCTTCTGATTCACCCTCCAGACTTCACCTTCTCATTCTCCTTCTTCTGCTTCTTCTGCTGCGCCCTCCAGACTTCACCTTCTCCTTCTCCTTCTTCTGCTTCTTCTGCTTCACACTCCAGACTTCACCTTCTCCTTCTTCTGCTTCTTCTGCTGCGCCCTCCAGGCTTCACCTTCTCCTTCTCCTTCTTCTGCTTCTTCTGCTTCACCGTCCTGACTTCACCTTCTCCTTCTCCTTCTTCTACTTCTTCTGCTACACCCCCCTGACTTCACCTGCTCCTTCTCCTTCTTCTGCTTCTTCTGATTCACCCTCCTAACTTCACCTTCTCCTTCTCCTTCTTCTGCTTCTTCTGATTCACCCTCCTGACTTCACCTTCTCCTTCTCCTTCTTCTGCTTTTTCTGATTCACCCTCCAGACTTCACCTTCTCCTTCTCCTTCTTCTGCTTCTTCTGATTCACCCTCCAGACTTCACCTTCTCCTTCTCCTTCTTCTGCTTCTTCTGATTCACCCTCCAGACCTCACCTTCTCCTTCTCCTTCTTCTACTTCTTCTGATTCACCCTCCAGACTTCATCTTCTCCTTCTCCTTCTTCTACTTCTTCTGATTCACCCTCCAGACTTCACCTTCTCCTTCTCCTTCTTCTACTTCTTCTGATTCACCCTCCAGTCTTCACCTTCTCCTTCTCCTTCTTCTGTTTCTTCTGCTTCACCCTCCAGACTTCACCTTCTCCTTCTCTTTCTTCTGCTTCTTCTGATTCACCCTCCAGACTTCACCTTCTCCTTCTTCTTCTGATTCTTCTGATTCACCCTCCAGACTTCACCTTCTCCTTCTCCTTCTTCTGCTTCTTCTGATTCACCCTCCTGACTTCACCTTCTCCTTCTCCTTCTTCTACTTCTTCTGATTCACCCTCCTGACTTCACCTTCTCCTTCTCCTTCTTCTACTTCTTCTGCTTCACCCTCCAGACTTCACCTTCTCCTTCTCCTTCCTCTACTTCTTCTGTTTCACCCTCCAGACTTCACCTTCTCCTTCTTCTTCTTCTGCTTCTTCTGATTCACCCTCCAGACTTCACCTTCTCATTCTCCTTCTTCTGCTTCTTCTGCTGCGCCCTCCAGACTTCACCTTCTCCTTCTCCTTCTTCTGCTGCTTCTGCTTCACACTCCAGACTTCACCTTCTCCTTCTCCTTCTTCTGCTTCTTCTGCTGCGCCCTCCAGGCTTCAACTTCTCCTTCTCCTTCTTCTGCTTCTTCTGCTTCACCGTCCTGACTTCACCTTCTCCTTCTCCTTCTTCTACTTCTTCTGCTACACCCCCCTGACTTCACCTGCTCCTTCTCCTTCTTCTGCTTCTTCTGATTCACCCTCCTAAATTCACCTTCTCCTTCTCCTTCTTCTGCTTCTTCTGATTCACCCTCCAGACCTCACCTTCTCCTTCTCCTTCTTCTACTTCTTCTGATTCACCCTCCAGACTTCATCTTCTCCTTCTCCTTCTTCTACTTCTTCTGATTCACCCTCCAGACTTCACCTTCTCCTTCTCCTTCTTCTACTTCTTCTGATTCACCCTCCAGTCTTCACCTTCTCCTTCTCCTTCTTCTGTTTCTTCTGCTTCACCCTCCAGACTTCACCTTCTCCTTCTCTTTCTTCTGCTTCTTCTGATTCACCCTCCAGACTTCACCTTCTCCTTCTTCTGATTCTTCTGATTCACCCTCCAGACTTCACCTTCTCCTTCTCCTTCTTCTGCTTCTTCTGATTCACCCTCCTGACTTCACCTTCTCCTTCTCCTTCTTCTACTTCTTCTGATTCACCCTCCTGACTTCACCTTCTCCTTCTCCTTCTTCTACTTCTTCTGCTTCACCCTCCAGACTTCACCTTCTCCTTCTCCTTCCTCTACTTCTTCTGTTTCACCCTCCAGACTTCACCTTCTCCTTCTCCTTCTTCTGCTTCTTCTGATTCACCCTCCAGACTTCACCTTCTCATTCTCCTTCTTCTGCTTCTTCTGCTGCGCCCTCCAGACTTCACCTTCTCCTTCTCCTTCTTCTGCTTCTTCTGCTTCACACTCCAGACTTCACCTTCTCCTTCTCCTTCTTCTGCTTCTTCTGCTGCGCCCTCCAGGCTTCAACTTCTCCTTCTCCTTCTTCTGCTTCTTCTGCTTCACCGTCCTGACTTCACCTTCTCCTTCTCCTTCTTCTACTTCTTCTGCTACACCCCCCTGACTTCACCTGCTCCTTCTCCTTCTTCTGCTTCTTCTGATTCACCCTCCTAAATTCACCTTCTCCTTCTCCTTCTTCTGCTTCTTCTGATTCACCCTCCTGACTTCACCATCTCCTTCTCCTTCTTCTGCTTCTTCTGATTCACCCTCCAGACTTCACCTTCTCCTTCTCCTTCTTCTGCTTCTTCTGATTCACCCTCCAGACTTCACCTTCTCCTTCTCCTTCTTCTGCTTCTTCTGATTCACCCTCCAGACCTCACCTTCTCCTTCTCCTTCTTCTACTTCTTCTGATTCACCCTCCAGACTTCCTCTTCTCCTTCTCCTTCTTCTGCTTCTTCTGATTCACCCTCCAGACTTCACCTTCTCCTTCTCCTTCTTCTGCTTCTTCTGATTCACCCTCCAGACTTCACCTTCTCCTTCTCCTTCTTCTACTTCTTCTGATTCACCCTCCAGACTTCACCTTCTCCTTCTCCTTCTTCTACTTCTTCTGATTCACCCTCCAGTCTTCACCTTCTCCTTCTCCTTCTTCTGTTTCTTCTGCTTCACCCTCCAGACTTCACCTTCTCCTTCTCTTTCTTCTGCTTCTTCTGCTTCACCCTCCAGACTTCACCTTCTCCTTCTCCTTCTTCTGATTCTTCTGATTCACCCTCCAGACTTCACCTTCTCTATCTCCTTCTTCCGCTTCTTCTGATTCACCCTCCTGACTTCACCTTCTCCTTCTCCTTCTTCTACTTCTTCTGATTCACCCTCCTGACTTCACCTTCTCCTTCTCCTTCTTCTACTTCTTCTGCTTCACCCTCCAGACTTCACCTTCTCCTTCTCCTTCTTCTACTTCTTCTGATTCACCCTCCAGACTTCACCTTCTCCTTCTCCTTCTTCTGCTTCTTCTGATTCACCCTCCAGACTTCACCTTCTCCTTCTCCTTATTCTGCTTCTTCTGATTCACCCTCCAGACTTCACCTTCTCCTTCTCCTTCTTCTGCTTCTTCTGATTCACCCTCCAGACTTCACCTTCTCCTTCTCCTTCTTCTGCTTCTTCTGATTCACCCTCCAGACTTCACCTTCTACTTCTCCTTCTTCTGCTTCTTCTGATTCACCCTCCAGACTTCACCTTCTCCTTCTCCTTCTTCTACTTCTTCTGATTCACCCTCCTGACTTCACCTTCTCCTTCTCCTTCTTCTACTTCTTCTGCTTCACCCTCCAGACTTCACCTTCTCCTTCTCCTTCTTCTGCTTCTTCTGATTCACCCTCCAGACTTCACCTTCTCCTTCTCCTTCTTCTGCTTCTTCTGCTGCGCCCTCCAGGCTTCACCTTCTCCTTCTCCTTCTTCTGCTTCTTCTGCTTCACCGTCCTGACTTCACCTTCTCCTTCTCCTTCTTCTACTTCTTCTGCTACACCCCCCTGACTTCACCTGCTCCTTCTCCTTCTTCTGCTTCTTCTGATTCACCCTCCTAACTTCACCTTCTCCTTCTCCTTCTTCTGCTTCTTCTGATTCACCCTCCAGACTTCACCTTCTCCTTCTCCTTCTTCTGCTTCTTCTGATTCACCCTCCAGACTTCACCTTCTCCTTCTCCTTCTTCTGCTTCTTCTGATTCACCCTCCAGACCTCACCTTCTCCTTCTCCTTCTTCTACTTCTTCTGATTCACCCTCCAGACTTCATCTTCTCCTTCTCCTTCTTCTGCTTCTTCTGATTCACCCTCCAGACTTCACCTTCTCCTTCTCCTTCTTCTACTTCTTCTGCTTCACCCTCCAGACTTCACCTTCTCCTTCTCCTTCTTCTGCTTCTTCTGATTCACCCTCCAGACTTCACCTTCTCCTTCTCCTTCTTCTGCTTCTTCTGCTGCGCCCTCCAGGCTTCACCTTCTCCTTCTCCTTCTTCTGCTTCTTCTGCTTCACCGTCCTGACTTCACCTTCTCCTTCTCCTTCTTCTACTTCTTCTGCTACACCCCCCTGACTTCACCTGCTCCTTCTCCTTCTTCTGCTTCTTCTGATTCACCCTCCTAACTTCACCTTCTCCTTCTCCTTCTTCTGCTTCTTCTGATTCACCCTCCTGACTTCACCTTCTCCTTCTCCTTCTTCTGCTTCTTCTGATTCACCCTCCAGACTTCACCTTCTCCTTCTCCTTCTTCTGCTTCTTCTGATTCACCCTCCAGACTTCACCTTCTCCTTCTCCTTCTTCTGCTTCTTCTGATTCACCCTCCAGACCTCACCTTCTCCTTCTCCTTCTTCTGCTTCTTCTGATTCACCCTCCAGACTTCACCTTCTCCTTCTCCTTCTTCTGCTTCTTCTGATTCACCCTCCAGACTTCACCTTCTACTTCTCCTTCTTCTGCTTCTTCTGATTCACCCTCCAGACTTCACCTTCTCCTTCTCCTTCTTCTACTTCTTCTGATTCACCCTCCTGACTTCACCTTCTCCTTCTCCTTCTTCTACTTCTTCTGCTTCACCCTCCAGACTTCACCTTCTCCTTCTCCTTCTTCTGCTTCTTCTGATTCACCCTCCAGACTTCACCTTCTCCTTCTCCTTCTTCTGCTTCTTCTGCTGCGCCCTCCAGGCTTCACCTTCTCCTTCTCCTTCTTCTGCTTCTTCTGCTTCACCGTCCTGACTTCACCTTCTCCTTCTCCTTCTTCTACTTCTTCTGCTACACCCCCCTGACTTCACCTGCTCCTTCTCCTTCTTCTGCTTCTTCTGATTCACCCTCCTAACTTCACCTTCTCCTTCTCCTTCTTCTGCTTCTTCTGATTCACCCTCCTGACTTCACCTTCTCCTTCTCCTTCTTCTGCTTCTTCTGATTCACCCTCCAGACTTCACCTTCTCCTTCTCCTTCTTCTGCTTCTTCTGATTCACCCTCCAGACTTCACCTTCTCCTTCTCCTTCTTCTGCTTCTTCTGATTCACCCTCCAGACCTCACCTTCTCCTTCTCCTTCTTCTACTTCTTCTGATTCACCCTCCAGACTTCATCTTCTCCTTCTCCTTCTTCTGCTTCTTCTGATTCACCCTCCAGACTTCACCTTCTCCTTCTCCTTCTTCTGCTTCTTCTGATTCACCCTCCAGACTTCACCTTCTCCTTCTCCTTCTTCTACTTCTTCTGATTCACCCTCCAGGCTTCACCTTCTCCTTCTCCTTCTTCTACTTCTTCTGATTCACCCTCCAGTCTTCACCTTCTCCTTCTCCTTCTTCTTTTTCTTCTGCTTCACCCTCCAGACTTCACCTTCTCCTTCTCTTTCTTCTGCTTCTTCTGCTTCACCCTCCAGACTTCACCTTCTCCTTCTCCTTCTTCTGATTCTTCTGATTCACCCTCCAGACTTCACCTTCTCTATCTCCTTCTTCTGCTTCTTCTGATTCACCCTCCTGACTTCACCTTCTCCTTCTCCTTCTTCTACTTCTTCTGATTCACCCTCCTGACTTCACCTTCTCCTTCTCCTTCTTCTACTTCTTCTGCTTCACCCTCCAGACTTCACCTTCTCCTTCTCCTTCTTCTACTTCTTCTGATTCACCCTCCAGACTTCACCTTCTCCTTCTCCTTCTTCTGCTTCTTCTGATTCACCCTCCAGACTTCACCTTCTCCTTCTCCTTTTTCTGCTTCTTCTGATTCACCCTCCAGACTTCACCTTCTCCTTCTCCTTCTTCTGCTTCTTCTGATTCACCCTCCAGACTTCACCTTCTCCTTCTCCTTCTTCTGCTTCTTCTGATTCACCCTCCAGACTTCACCTTCTCCTTCTCCTTCTTCTGCTTCTTCTGATTCACCCTCCAGACTTCACCTTCTCCTTCTCCTTCTTCTACTTCTTCTGATTCACCCTCCAGACTTCACCTTCTCCTTCTCCTTCTTCTGCTTCTTCTGATTCACCCTCCTGACTTCACCTTCTCCTTCTCCTTCATCTACATCTTCTGATTCACCCTCCTGACTTCACCTTCTCCTTCTCCTTCTTCTACTTCTTCTGCTTCACCCTCCAGACTTCAGCTTCTCCTTCTCCTTCTTCTACTTCTTCTGATTCACCCTCCAGACTTCACCTTCTCCTTCTCCTTCTTCTACTTCTTCTGATTCACCCTCCAGACTTCACCTTCTCCTTCTCCTTCTTCTACTTCTTCTGATTCACCCTCCAGACTTCACCTTCTCCTTCTCCTTCTTCTGCTTCTTCTGATTCACCCTCCAGACTTCACCTTCTCCTTCTCCTTATTCTGCTTCTTCTGAATCACCCTCCAGACTTCACCTTCTCCTTCTCCTTCTTCTGCTTCTTCTGATTCACCCTCCAGACTTCACCTTCTCCTTCTCCTTCTTCTGCTTCTTCTGATTCACCCTCCAGACTTAACCTTCACCTTCTCCTTCTTCTACTTCTTCTGATTCACCCTCCAGACTTCACCTTCTCCATCTCCTTCTTCTGCTTCTTCTGATTCACCCTCCAGACTTCACCTTCTCCTTCTCCTTCGTCTACTTCTTCTGATTCACCCTCCAGACTTCACCTTCTCCTTCTCCTTCTTCTGCTTCTTCTGATTCACCCTCCAGACTTCACCTTCTCCTTCTCCTTCTTCTACTTCTTCTGATTCACCCTCCAGACTTCACCTTCTCCTTCTCTTTCTTCTGCTTCTTCTGATTCACCCTCCAGACTTCACCTTCTCCTTCTCCTTCTTCTGATTCTTCTGATTCACCCTCCAGACTTCACCTTCTTCTTCTCCTTCTTCTGCTTCTTCTGATTCACCCTCCTGACTTCACCTTCTCCTTCTCCTTCTTCTACATCTTCTGATTCACCCTCCTGACTTCACCTTCTCCTTCTCCTTCTTCTACTTCTTCTGCATCACCCTCCAGACTTCACCTTCTCCTTCTCCTTCTTCTACTTCTTCTGATTCACCCTCCAGACTTCACCTTCTCCTTCTCCTTCTTCTACTTCTTCTGATTCACCCTCCAGACTTCACCTTCTCCTTCTCCTTCTTCTACTTCTTCTGATTCAACCTCCAGACTTCACCTTCTCCTTCTCCTTCTTCTGCTTCTTCTGATTCACCCTGCAGACATCACCTTCTCCTTCTCCTTATTCTGCTTCTTCTGATTCACCCTCCAGTCTTCACCTTCTCCTTCTCCTTCTTCTGTTTCTTCTGCTTCACCCTCCAGACTTCACCTTCTCCTTCTCTTTCTTCTGCTTCTTCTGCTTCACCCTCCAGACTTCACCTTCTCCTTCTCCTTCTTCTGATTCTTCTGATTCACCCTCCAGACTTCACCTTCTCTATCTCCTTCTTCCGCTTCTTCTGATTCACCCTCCTGACTTCACCTTCTCCTTCTCCTTCTTCTACTTCTTCTGATTCACCCTCCTGACTTCACCTTCTCCTTCTCCTTCTTCTACTTCTTCTGCTTCACCCTCCAGACTTCACCTTCTCCTTCTCCTTCTTCTACTTCTTCTGATTCACCCTCCAGACTTCACCTTCTCCTTCTCCTTCTTCTGCTTCTTCTGATTCACCCTCCAGACTTCACCTTCTCCTTCTCCTTATTCTGCTTCTTCTGATTCACCCTCCAGACTTCACCTTCTCCTTCTCCTTCTTCTGCTTCTTCTGATTCACCCTCCAGACTTCACCTTCTCCTTCTCCTTCTTCTGCTTCTTCTGATTCACCCTCCAGACTTCACCTTCTACTTCTCCTTCTTCTGCTTCTTCTGATTCACCCTCCAGACTTCACCTTCTCCTTCTCCTTCTTCTACTTCTTCTGATTCACCCTCCAGACTTCACCTTCTCCTTCTCCTTCTTCTGCTTCTTCTGATTCACCCTCCTGACTTCACCTTCTCCTTCTCCTTCTTCTACTTCTTCTGATTCACCCTCCTGACTTCACCTTCTCCTTCTCCTTCTTCTACTTCTTCTGCTTCACCCTCCAGACTTCACCTTCTCCTTCTCCTTCTTCTGCTTCTTCTGATTCACCCTCCAGACTTCACCTTCTCCTTCTCCTTCTTCTGCTTCTTCTGCTGCGCCCTCCAGGCTTCACCTTCTCCTTCTCCTTCTTCTGCTTCTTCTGCTTCACCGTCCTGACTTCACCTTCTCCTTCTCCTTCTTCTACTTCTTCTGCTACACCCCCCTGACTTCACCTGCTCCTTCTCCTTCTTCTGCTTCTTCTGATTCACCCTCCTAACTTCACCTTCTCCTTCTCCTTCTTCTGCTTCTTCTGATTCACCCTCCTGACTTCACCTTCTCCTTCTCCTTCTTCTGCTTCTTCTGATTCACCCTCCAGACTTCACCTTCTCCTTCTCCTTCTTCTGCTTCTTCTGATTCACCCTCCAGACTTCACCTTCTCCTTCTCCTTCTTCTGCTTCTTCTGATTCACCCTCCAGACCTCACCTTCTCCTTCTCCTTCTTCTACTTCTTCTGATTCACCCTCCAGACTTCATCTTCTCCTTCTCCTTCTTCTGCTTCTTCTGATTCACCCTCCAGACTTCACCTTCTCCTTCTCCTTCTTCTGCTTCTTCTGATTCACCCTCCAGACTTCACCTTCTCCTTCTCCTTCTTCTACTTCTTCTGATTCACCCTCCAGGCTTCACCTTCTCCTTCTCCTTCTTCTACTTCTTCTGATTCACCCTCCAGTCTTCACCTTCTCCTTCTCCTTCTTCTTTTTCTTCTGCTTCACCCTCCAGACTTCACCTTCTCCTTCTCTTTCTTCTGCTTCTTCTGCTTCACCCTCCAGACTTCACCTTCTCCTTCTCCTTCTTCTGATTCTTCTGATTCACCCTCCAGACTTCACCTTCTCTATCTCCTTCTTCTGCTTCTTCTGATTCACCCTCCTGACTTCACCTTCTCCTTCTCCTTCTTCTACTTCTTCTGATTCACCCTACTGACTTCACCTTCTCCTTCTCCTTCTTCTACTTCTTCTGCTTCACCCTCCAGACTTCACCTTCTCCTTCTCCTTCTTCTACTTCTTCTGATTCACCCTCCAGACTTCACCTTCTCCTTCTCCTTCTTCTGCTTCTTCTGATTCACCCTCCAGACTTCACCTTCTCCTTCTCCTTTTTCTGCTTCTTCTGATTCACCCTCCAGACTTCACCTTCTCCTTCTCCTTCTTCTGCTTCTTCTGATTCACCCTCCAGACTTCACCTTCTCCTTCTCCTTCTTCTGCTTCTTCTGATTCACCCTCCAGACTTCACCTTCTCCTTCTCCTTCTTCTGCTTCTTCTGATTCACCCTCCAGACTTCACCTTCTCCTTCTCCTTCTTCTACTACTTCTGATTCACCCTCCAGACTTCACCTTCTCCTTCTCCTTCTTCTGCTTCTTCTGATTCACCCTCCTGACTTCACCTTCTCCTTCTCCTTCTTCTACATCTTCTGATTCACCCTCCTGACTTCACCTTCTCCTTCTCCTTCTTCTACTTCTTCTGCTTCACCCTCCAGACTTCAGCTTCTCCTTCTCCTTCTTCTACTTCTTCTGATTCACCCTCCAGACTTCACCTTCTCCTTCTCCTTCTTCTACTTCTTCTGATTCACCCTCCAGACTTCACCATCTCCTTCTCCTTCTTCTACTTCTTCTGATTCACCCTCCAGACTTCACCTTCTCCTTCTCCTTCTTCTGCTTCTTCTGATTCACCCTCCAGACTTCACCTTCTCCTTCTCCTTATTCTGCTTCTTCTGAATCACCCTCCAGACTTCACCTTCTCCTTCTCCTTCTTCTGCTTCTTCTGATTCACCCTCCAGACTTCACCTTCTCCTTCTCCTTCTTCTGCTTCTTCTGATTCACCCTCCAGACTTAACCTTCACCTTCTCCTTCTTCTACTTCTTCTGATTCACCCTCCAGACTTCACCTTCTCCATCTCCTTCTTCTGCTTCTTCTGATTCACCCTCCAGACTTCACCTTCTCCTTCTCCTTCGTCTACTTCTTCTGATTCACCCTCCAGACTTCACCTTCTCCTTCTCCTTCTTCTGCTTCTTCTGATTCACCCTCCAGACTTCACCTTCTCCTTCTCCTTCTTCTACTTCTTCTGATTCACCCTCCAGACTTCACCTTCTCCTTCTCTTTCTTCTGCTTCTTCTGATTCACCCTCCAGACTTCACCTTCTCCTTCTCCTTCTTCTGATTCTTCTGATTCACCCTCCAGACTTCACCTTCTCCTTCTCCTTCTTCTGCTTCTTCTGATTCACCCTCCTGACTTCACCTTCTCCTTCTCCTTCTTCTACATCTTCTGATTCACCCTCCTGACTTCACCTTCTCCTTCTCCTTCTTCTACTTCTTCTGCATCACCCTCCAGACTTCACCTTCTCCTTCTCCTTCTTCTACTTCTTCTGATTCACCCTCCAGACTTCACCTTCTCCTTCTCCTTCTTCTACTTCTTCTGATTCACCCTCCAGACTTCACCTTCTCCTTCTCCTTCTTCTACTTCTTCTGATTCAACCTCCAGACTTCACCTTCTCCTTCTCCTTCTTCTGCTTCTTCTGATTCACCCTGCAGACATCACCTTCTCCTTCTCCTTATTCTGCTTCTTCTGAATCACCCTCCAGACTTCACCTTCTCCTTCTCCTTCTTCTGCTTCTTCTGATTCACCCTCCAGACTTCACCTTCTCCTTCTCCTTCTTCTGCTTCTTCTGATTCACCCTCCAGACTTCACCTTCTCCTTCTCCTTCTTCTACTTCTTCTGATTCACCCTCCAGACTTCACCTTCTCCATCTCCTTCTTCTGCTTCTTCTGATTCACCCTCCAGACTTCACCTTCTCCTTCTCCTTCGTCTACTTCTTCTGATTCACCCTCCAGACTACACCTTCTCCTTCTCCTTCTTCTACTTCTTCTGATTCACCCTCCAGACTTCATCTTCTCCTTCTCCTTCTTCTGTTTCTTCTGATTCACCCTCCAGACTTCACCTTCTCCTTCTCCTTCTTCTACTACTTCTGATTCACCCTCCAGACTTCACCTTCTCCTTCTCCTTCTTCTACTTCTTCTGATTCACCCTCCAGACTTCATCTTCTCCTTCTCCTTCTTCTGCTTCTTCTGATTCACCCTCCAGACTTCACCTTCTCCTTCTCCTTCTTCTGCTTCTTCTGATTCACCCTCCAGACTTCACCTTCTCCTTCTCCTTCTTCTACTTCTTCTGATTCACCCTCCAGAATTCACCTTCTCCTTCTCCTTCTTCTACTTCTTCTGATTCACCCTCCAGTCTTCACCTTCTCCTTCTCCTTCTTCTGTTTCTTCTGCTTCACCCTCCAGAATTCACCTTCTCCTTCTCCTTCTTCTACTTCTTCTGATTCACCCTCCAGTCTTCACCTTCTCCTTCTCCTTCTTCTGTTTCTTCTGCTTCACCCTCCAGACTTCACCTTCTCCTTCTCTTTCTTCTCCTTCTTCTGATTCACCCTCCAGACTTCACCTTCTCCTTCTCCTTCTTCTGCTTCTTCTGATTCACCCTCCTGACTTCACCTTCTCCTTCTCCTTCTTCTACTTCTTCTGATTCACCCTCCTGACCTCACCTTCTCCTTCTCCTTCTTCTACTTCTTCTGCTTCACCCTCCAGACTTCACCTTCTCCTTCTCCTTCTTCTACTTCTTCTGATTCACCCTCCAGACTTCACCTTCTCCTTCTCCTTCTTCTGCTTCTTCTGATTCACCCTCCAGACTTCACCTTCTCCTTCTCCTTATTCTGCTTCTTCTGATTCACCCTCCAGACTTCACCTTCTCCTTCTCCTTATTCTGCTTCTTCTGATTCACCCTCCAGACTTCACCTTCTCCTTCTCCTTCCTTTGCTTCTTCTGATTCACCCTCCAGACTTCACCTTCTCCTTCTCCTTCTTCTGATTCTTCTGATTCACCCTCCAGACTTCACCTTCTCCTTCTCCATCTTCTGCTTCTTCTGATTCACCCTCCTGACTTCACCTTCTCCTTCTCCTTCTTCTACTTCTTCTGATTCACCCTCCTGACTTCAACTTCTCCTTCTCCATCTTCTACTTCTTCTGCTTCACCCTCCAGACTTCAACTTCTCCTTCTCCTTCTTCTAATTCTTCTGATTCACCCTCCAGACTTCACCTTCTCCTTCTCCTTCTTCTGCTTCTTCTGATTCACCCTCCAGACTTCACCTTCTCCTTCTCCTTCTTCTGCTTCTTCTGATTCACCCTCCAGACTTCACCTTCTCCTTCTCCTTCTTCTACTTCTTCTGATTTACCCTCCAGACTTCACCTTCTCCTTCTCCTTCTTCTGCTTCTTCTGATTCACCCTCCAGACTTCACCTTCTCCTTCTCCTTCGTCTACTTCTTCTGATTCACCCTCCAGACTACACCTTCTCCTTCTCCTTCTTCTACTTCTTCTGATTCACCCTCCAGACTTCACCTTCTCCTTCTCCTTCTTCTGTTTCTTCTGATTCACCCTCCAGACTTCATCTTCTCCTTCTCCTTCTTCTACTTCTTCTGATTCACCCTCCAGACTTCACCTTCTCCTTCTCCTTATTCTGCTTCTTCTGATTCACCCTCCAGACTTCACCTTCTCCTTCTCCTTGTTCTACTTCTTCTGATTCACCCTCCAGACTTCACCTTCTCCTTCTCCTTCTTCTGCTTCTTCTGATTCACCCTCCAGACTTCACCTTCTCCTTCTCCTTCGTCTACTTCTTCTGATTCACCCTCCAGACTACACCTTCTCCTTCTCCTTCTTCTACTTCTTCTGATTCACCCTCCAGACTTCACCTTCTCCTACTCCTTCTTCTGTTTCTTCTGATTCACCCTCCAGACTTCATCTTCTCCTTCTCCTTCTTCTACTTCTTCTGATTCACCCTCCAGACTTCACCTTCTCCTTCTCCTTCTTCTACTTCTTCTGATTCACCCTCCAGACTTCATCTTCTCCTTCTCCTTCTTCTACTTCTTCTGATTCACCCTCCAGACTTCACCTTCTCCTTCTCCTTCTTCTGCTTCTTCTGATTCACCCTCCAGACTTCACCTTCTCCTTCTCCTTATTCTGCTTCTTCTGATTCACCCTCCAGACTTCACCTTCTCCTTCTCCTTCTTCTGCTTCTTCTGATTCACCCTCCAGACTTCACCTTCTCCTTCTCCTTCTTCTGCTTCTTCTGATTCACCCTCCAGATTTCAGCTTCTCCTTCTCCTTCTTCTACTTCTTCTGATTCACCCTCCAGACTTCACCTTCTCCTTCTCCTTCTTCTGCTTCTTCTGATTCACCCTCCAGACTTCACCTTCTCCTTCTCCTTCGTCTACTTCTTCTGATTCACCCTCCAGACTACACCTTCTCCTTCTCCTTCTTCTACTTCTTCTGATTCACCCTCCAGACTTCACCTTCTCCTTCTCCTTCTTCTGTTTCTTCTGATTCACCCTCCAGACTTCATCTTCTCCTTCTCCTTCTTCTACTTCTTCTGATTCACCCTCCAGACTTCACCTTCTCCTTCTCCTTCTTCTACTTCTTCTGATTCACCCTCCAGACTTCATCTTCTCCTTCTCCTTTTTCTGCTTCTTCTGATTCACCCTCCAGACTTCACCTTCTCCTTCTCCTTCTTCTGCTTCTTCTGATTCACCCTCCAGACTTCAACTTCTCCTTCTCCTTCTTCTACTTCTTCTGATTCACCCTCCAGACTTCACCTTCTCCTTCTCCTTCTTCTACTTCTTCTGATTCACCCTCCAGTCTTCACCTTCTCCTTCTCCTTCTTCTGTTTCTTCTGCTTCACCCTCCAGACTTCACCTTCTCCTTCTCTTTCTTCTACTTCTTCTGATTCACCCTCCAGACTTCACCTTCTCCTTCTCCTTCTTCTGCTTCTTCTGATTCACCCTCCAGACTTCACCTTCTCCTTCTCCTTCGTCTACTTCTTCTGATTCACCCTCCAGACTACACCTTATCCTTCTCCTTCTTCTACTTCTTCTGATTCACCCTCCAGACTTCACCTTCTCCTTCTCCTTCTTCTGTTTCTTCTGATTCACCCTCCAGACTTCATCTTCTCCTTCTCCTTCTTCTACTTCTTCTGATTCACCCTCCAGTCTTCACCTTCTCCTTCTCCTTCTTCTGTTTCTTCTGCTTCACCCTCCAGACTTCACCTTCTCCTTCTCTTTCTTCTGCTTCTTCTTATTCACCCTCCAGACTTCACCTTCTCCTTCTCCTTCTTCTGATTCTTCTGATTCACCCTCCAGACTTCACCTTCTCCTTCTCCTTCTTCTGCTTCTTCTGCTTCACCGTCCTGACTTCACCTTCTCCTTCTCCTTCTTCTACTTCTTCTGCTACACCCCCCTGACTTCACCTGCTCCTTCTCCTTCTTCTGCTTCTTCTGATTCACCCTCCTAACTTCACCTTCTCCTTCTCCTTCTTCTGCTTCTTCTGATTCACCCTCCTGACTTCACCTTCTCCTTCTCCTTCTTCTGCTTCTTCTGATTCACCCTCCAGACTTCACCTTCTCCTTCTCCTTCTTCTGCTTCTTCTGATTCACCCTCCAGACTTCACCTTCTCCTTCTCCTTCTTCTGCTTCTTCTGATTCACCCTGCAGACATCACCTTCTCCTTCTCCTTATTCTGCTTCTTCTGAATCACCCTCCAGACTTCACCTTCTCCTTCTCCTTCTTCTGCTTCTTCTGATTCACCCTCCAGACTTCACCTTCTCCTTCTCCTTCTTCTGCTTCTTCTGATTCACCCTCCAGACTTCACCTTCTCCTTCTCCTTCTTCTACTTCTTCTGATTCACCCTCCAGACTTCACCTTCTCCTTCTCCTTCTTCTGCTTCTTCTGATTCACCCTCCAGACTTCACCTTCTCCTTCTCCTTCTTCTACTTCTTCTGATTCACCCTCCAGACTTCACCTTCTCCATCTCCTTCTTCTGCTTCTTCTGATTCACCCTCCAGACTACACCTTCTCCTTCTCCTTCTTCTACTTCTTCTGATTCACCCTCCAGACTTCACCTTCTCCTTCTCCTTCGTCTACTTCTTCTGATTCACCCTCCAGACTACACCTTCTCCTTCTCCTTCTTCTACTTCTTCTGATTCACCCTCCAGACTTCATCTTCTCCTTCTCCTTCTTCTACTTCTTCTGATTCACCCTCCAGACCTCACCTTCTCCATCTCCTTCTTCTGCTTCTTCTGATTCACCCTCCAGACTTCACCTTCTCCTTCTCCTTCGTCTACTTCTTCTGATTCACCCTCCAGACTTCACCTTCTCCTTCTCCTTCTTCTGCTTCTTCTGATTCACCCTCCAGACTTCACCTTCTCCTTCTCCTTCTTCTACTTCTTCTGATTCACCCTCCAGACTTCACCTTCTCCTTCTCTTTCTTCTGCTTCTTCTGATTCACCCTCCAGACTTCACCTTCTCCTTCTCCTTCTTCTGATTCTTCTGATTCACCCTCCAGACTTCACCTTCTCCTTCTCCTTCTTCTGCTTCTTCTGATTCACCCTCCTGACTTCACCTTCTCCTTCTCCTTCTTCTACATCTTCTGATTCACCCTCCTGACTTCACCTTCTCCTTCTCCTTCTTCTACTTCTTCTGCATCACCCTCCAGACTTCACCTTCTCCTTCTCCTTCTTCTACTTCTTCTGATTCACCCTCCAGACTTCACCTTCTCCTTCTCCTTCTTCTACTTCTTCTGATTCACCCTCCAGACTTCACCTTCTCCTTCTCCTTCTTCTACTTCTTCTGATTCAACCTCCAGACTTCACCTTCTCCTTCTCCTTCTTCTGCTTCTTCTGATTCACCCTGCAGACATCACCTTCTCCTTCTCCTTATTCTGCTTCTTCTGAATCACCCTCCAGACTTCACCTTCTCCTTCTCCTTCTTCTGCTTCTTCTGATTCACCCTCCAGACTTCACCTTCTCCTTCTCCTTCTTCTGCTTCTTCTGATTCACCCTCCAGACTTCACCTTCTCCTTCTCCTTCTTCTACTTCTTCTGATTCACCCTCCAGACTTCACCTTCTCCATCTCCTTCTTCTGCTTCTTCTGATTCACCCTCCAGACTTCACCTTCTCCTTCTCCTTCGTCTACTTCTTCTGATTCACCCTCCAGACTACACCTTCTCCTTCTCCTTCTTCTACTTCTTCTGATTCACCCTCCAGACTTCATCTTCTCCTTCTCCTTCTTCTGTTTCTTCTGATTCACCCTCCAGACTTCACCTTCTCCTTCTCCTTCTTCTACTACTTCTGATTCACCCTCCAGACTTCACCTTCTCCTTCTCCTTCTTCTACTTCTTCTGATTCACCCTCCAGACTTCATCTTCTCCTTCTCCTTCTTCTGCTTCTTCTGATTCACCCTCCAGACTTCACCTTCTCCTTCTCCTTCTTCTGCTTCTTCTGATTCACCCTCCAGACTTCACCTTCTCCTTCTCCTTCTTCTACTTCTTCTGATTCACCCTCCAGAATTCACCTTCTCCTTCTCCTTCTTCTACTTCTTCTGATTCACCCTCCAGTCTTCACCTTCTCCTTCTCCTTCTTCTGTTTCTTCTGCTTCACCCTCCAGAATTCACCTTCTCCTTCTCCTTCTTCTACTTCTTCTGATTCACCCTCCAGTCTTCACCTTCTCCTTCTCCTTCTTCTGTTTCTTCTGCTTCACCCTCCAGACTTCACCTTCTCCTTCTCTTTCTTCTCCTTCTTCTGATTCACCCTCCAGACTTCACCTTCTCCTTCTCCTTCTTCTGCTTCTTCTGATTCACCCTCCTGACTTCACCTTCTCCTTCTCCTTCTTCTACTTCTTCTGATTCACCCTCCTGACTTCACCTTCTCCTTCTCCTTCTTCTACTTCTTCTGCTTCACCCTCCAGACTTCACCTTCTCCTTCTCCTTCTTCTACTTCTTCTGATTCACCCTCCAGACTTCACCTTCTCCTTCTCCTTCTTCTGCTTCTTCTGATTCACCCTCCAGACTTCACCTTCTCCTTCTCCTTATTCTGCTTCTTCTGATTCACCCTCCAGACTTCACCTTCTCCTTCTCCTTATTCTGCTTCTTCTGATTCACCCTCCAGACTTCACCTTCTCCTTCTCCTTCCTTTGCTTCTTCTGATTCACCCTCCAGACTTCACCTTCTCCTTCTCCTTCTTCTGATTCTTCTGATTCACCCTCCAGACTTCACCTTCTCCTTCTCCATCTTCTGCTTCTTCTGATTCACCCTCCTGACTTCACCTTCTCCTTCTCCTTCTTCTACTTCTTCTGATTCACCCTCCTGACTTCAACTTCTCCTTCTCCATCTTCTACTTCTTCTGTTTCACCCTCCAGACTTCAACTTCTCCTTCTCCTTCTTCTAATTCTTCTGATTCACCCTCCAGACTTCACCTTCTCCTTCTCCTTCTTCTGCTTCTTCTGATTCACCCTCCAGACTTCACCTTCTCCTTCTCCTTCTTCTGCTTCTTCTGATTCACCCTCCAGACTTCACCTTCTCCTTCTCCTTCTTCTACTTCTTCTGATTTACCCTCCAGACTTCACCTTCTCCTTCTCCTTCTTCTGCTTCTTCTGATTCACCCTCCAGACTTCACCTTCTCCTTCTCCTTCGTCTACTTCTTCTGATTCACCCTCCAGACTACACCTTCTCCTTCTCCTTCTTCTACTTCTTCTGATTCACCCTCCAGACTTCACCTTCTCCTTCTCCTTCTTCTGTTTCTTCTGATTCACCCTCCAGACTTCATCTTCTCCTTCTCCTTCTTCTACTTCTTCTGATTCACCCTCCAGACTTCACCTTCTCCTTCTCCTTATTCTGCTTCTTCTGATTCACCCTCCAGACTTCACCTTCTCCTTCTCCTTGTTCTACTTCTTCTGATTCACCCTCCAGACTTCACCTTCTCCTTCTTCTGCTTCTTCTGATTCACCCTCCAGACTTCACCTTCTCCTTCTCCTTCGTCTACTTCTTCTGATTCACCCTCCAGACTACACCTTCTCCTTCTCCTTCTTCTACTTCTTCTGATTCACCCTCCAGACTTCACCTTCTCCTACTCCTTCTTCTGTTTCTTCTGATTCACCCTCCAGACTTCATCTTCTCCTTCTCCTTCTTCTACTTCTTCTGATTCACCCTCCAGACTTCACCTTCTCCTTCTCCTTCTTCTACTTCTTCTGATTCACCCTCCAGACTTCATCTTCTCCTTCTCCTTCTTCTACTTCTTCTGATTCACCCTCCAGACTTCACCTTCTCCTTCTCCTTCTTCTGCTTCTTCTGATTCACCCTCCAGACTTCACCTTCTCCTTCTCCTTATTCTGCTTCTTCTGATTCACCCTCCAGACTTCACCTTCTCCTTCTCCTTCTTCTGCTTCTTCTGATTCACCCTCCAGACTTCACCTTCTCCTTCTCCTTCTTCTGCTTCTTCTGATTCACCCTCCAGATTTCAGCTTCTCCTTCTCCTTCTTCTACTTCTTCTGATTCACCCTCCAGACTTCACCTTCTCCTTCTCCTTCTTCTGCTTCTTCTGATTCACCCTCCAGACTTCACCTTCTCCTTCTCCTTCGTCTACTTCTTCTGATTCACCCTCCAGACTACACCTTCTCCTTCTCCTTCTTCTACTTCTTCTGATTCACCCTCCAGACTTCACCTTCTCCTTCTCCTTCTTCTGTTTCTTCTGATTCACCCTCCAGACTTCATCTTCTCCTTCTCCTTCTTCTACTTCTTCTGATTCACCCTCCAGACTTCACCTTCTCCTTCTCCTTCTTCTACTTCTTCTGATTCACCCTCCAGACTTCATCTTCTCCTTCTCCTTTTTCTGCTTCTTCTGATTCACCCTCCAGACTTCACCTTCTCCTTCTCCTTCTTCTGCTTCTTCTGATTCACCCTCCAGACTTCAACTTCTCCTTCTCCTTCTTCTACTTCTTCTGATTCACCCTCCAGACTTCACCTTCTCCTTCTCCTTCTTCTACTTCTTCTGATTCACCCTCCAGTCTTCACCTTCTCCTTCTCCTTCTTCTGTTTCTTCTGCTTCACCCTCCAGACTTCACCTTCTCCTTCTCTTTCTTCTACTTCTTCTGATTCACCCTCCAGACTTCACCTTCTCCTTCTCCTTCTTCTGCTTCTTCTGATTCACCCTCCAGACTTCACCTTCTCCTTCTCCTTCGTCTACTTCTTCTGATTCACCCTCCAGACTACACCTTATCCTTCTCCTTCTTCTACTTCTTCTGATTCACCCTCCAGACTTCACCTTCTCCTTCTCCTTCTTCTGTTTCTTCTGATTCACCCTCCAGACTTCATCTTCTCCTTCTCCTTCTTCTACTTCTTCTGATTCACCCTCCAGTCTTCACCTTCTCCTTCTCCTTCTTCTGTTTCTTCTGCTTCACCCTCCAGACTTCACCTTCTCCTTCTCTTTCTTCTGCTTCTTCTTATTCACCCTCCAGACTTCACCTTCTCCTTCTCCTTCTTCTGATTCTTCTGATTCACCCTCCAGACTTCACCTTCTCCTTCTCCTTCTTCTGCTTCTTCTGCTTCACCGTCCTGACTTCACCTTCTCCTTCTCCTTCTTCTACTTCTTCTGCTACACCCCCCTGACTTCACCTGCTCCTTCTCCTTCTTCTGCTTCTTCTGATTCACCCTCCTAACTTCACCTTCTCCTTCTCCTTCTTCTGCTTCTTCTGATTCACCCTCCTGACTTCACCTTCTCCTTCTCCTTCTTCTGCTTCTTCTGATTCACCCTCCAGACTTCACCTTCTCCTTCTCCTTCTTCTGCTTCTTCTGATTCACCCTCCAGACTTCACCTTCTCCTTCTCCTTCTTCTGCTTCTTCTGATTCACCCTCCAGACCTCACCTTCTCCTTCTCCTTCTTCTACTTCTTCTGATTCACCCTCCAGACTTCATCTTCTCCTTCTCCTTCTTCTGCTTCTTCTGATTCACCCTCCAGACTTCACCTTCTCCTTCTCCTTCTTCTGCTTCTTCTGATTCACCCTCCAGACTTCACCTTCTCCTTCTCCTTCTTCTACTTCTTCTGATTCACCCTCCAGACTTCACCTTCTCCTTCTCCTTCTTCTACTTCTTCTGATTCACCCTCCAGTCTTCACCTTCTCCTTCTCCTTCTTCTGTTTCTTCTGCTTCACCCTCCAGACTTCACCTTCTCCTTCTCTTTCTTCTGCTTCTTCTGCTTCACCCTCCAGACTTCACCTTCTCCTTCTCCTTCTTCTGATTCTTCTGATTCACCCTCCAGACTTCACCTTCTCTATCTCCTTCTTCTGCTTCTTCTGATTCACCCTCCTGACTTCACCTTCTCCTTCTCCTTCTTCTACTTCTTCTGATTCACCCTCCTGACTTCACCTTCTCCTTCTCCTTCTTCTACTTCTTCTGCTTCACCCTCCAGACTTCACCTTCTCCTTCTCCTTCTTCTACTTCTTTTGATTCACCCTCCAGACTTCACCTTCTCCTTCTCCTTCTTCTGCTTCTTCTGATTCACCCTCCAGACTTCACCTTCTCCTTCTCCTTATTCTGCTTCTTCTGATTCACCCTCCAGACTTCACCTTCTCCTTCTCCTTCTTCTGCTTCTTCTGATTCACCCTCCAGACTTCACCTTCTCCTTCTCCTTCTTCTGCTTCTTCTGATTCACCCTCCAGACTTCACCTTCTCCTTCTCCTTCTTCTGCTTCTTCTGATTCACCCTCCAGACTTCACCTTCTCCTTCTCCTTCTTCTACTTCTTCTGATTCACCCTCCAGACTTCACCTTCTACTTCTCCTTCTTCTGCTTCTTCTGATTCACCCTCCTGACTTCACCTTCTCCTTCTCCTTCTTCTACATCTTCTGATTCACCCTCCTGACTTCACCTTCTCCTTCTCCTTCTTCTACTTCTTCTGCTTCACCCTCCAGACTTCAGCTTCTCCTTCTCCTTCTTCTACTTCTTCTGATTCACCCTCCAGACTTCACCTTCTCCTTCTCCTTCTTCTACTTCTTCTGATTCACCCTCCAGACTTCACCTTCTCCTTCTCCTTCTTCTACTTCTTCGGATTCACCCTCCAGACTTCACCTTCTCCTTCTCCTTCTTCTGCTTCTTCTGATTCACCCTCCAGACTTCACCTTCTCCTTCTCCTTATTCTGCTTCTTCTGAATCACCCTCCAGACTTCACCTTCTCCTTCTCCTTCTTCTGCTTCTTCTGATTCACCCTCCAGACTTCACCTTCTCCTTCTCCTTCTTCTGCTTCTTCTGATTCACCCTCCAGACTTCACCTTCACCTTCTCCTTCTTCTACTTCTTCTGATTCACCCTCCAGACTTCACTATCTCCATCTCCTTCTTCTGCTTCTTCTGATTCACCCTCCAGACTTCACCTTCTCCTTCTCCTTCGTCTACTTCTTCTGATTCACCCTCCAGACTTCACCTTCTCCTTCTCCTTCTTCTGCTTCTTCTGATTCACCCTCCAGACTTCACCTTCTCCTTCTCCTTCTTCTACTTCTTCTGATTCACCCTCCAGACTTCACCTTCTCCTTCTCTTTCTTCTGCTTCTTCTGATTCACCCTCCAGACTTCACCTTCTCCTTCTCCTTCTTCTGATTCTTCTGATTCACCCTCCAGACTTCACCTTCTCCTTCTCCTTCTTCTGCTTCTTCTGATTCACCCTCCTGACTTCACCTTCTCCTTCTCCTTCTTCTACATCTTCTGATTCACCCTCCTGACTTCACCTTCTCCTTCTCCTTCTTCTACTTCTTCTGCTTCACCCTCCAGACTTCACCTTCTCCTTCTCCTTCTTCTACTTCTTCTGATTCACCCTCCAGACTTCACCTTCTCCTTCTCCTTCTTCTACTTCTTCTGATTCACCCTCCAGACTTCACCTTCTCCTTCTCCTTCTTCTACTTCTTCTGATTCACCCTCCAGACTTCACCTTCTCCTTCTCATTATTCTGCTTCTTCTGATTCACCCTCCAGACATCACCTTCTCCTTCTCCTTATTCTGCTTCTTCTGAATCACCCTCCAGACTTCACCTTCTCCTTCTCCTTCTTCTGCTTCTTCTGATTCACCCTCCAGACTTCACCTTCTCCTTCTCCTTCTTCTGCTTCTTCTGATTCACCCTCCAGACTTCACCTTCTCCTTCTCCTTCTTCTACTTCTTCTGATTCACCCTCCAGACTTCACCTTCTCCATCTCCTTCTTCTGCTTCTTCTGATTCACCCTCCAGACTTCACCTTCTCCTTCTCCTTCGTCTACTTCTTCTGATTCACCCTCCAGACTACACCTTCTCCTTCTCCTTCTTCTACTTCTTCTGATTCACCCTCCAGACTTCACCTTCTCCTTCTCCTTCTTCTGTTTCTTCTGATTCACCCTCCAGACTTCACCTTCTCCTTCTCCTTCTTCTACTACTTCTGATTCACCCTCAAGACTTCACCTTCTCCTTCTCCTTCTTCTACTTCTTCTGATTCACCCTCCAGACTTCATCTTCTCCTTCTCCTTCTTCTGCTTCTTCTGATTCACACTCCAGACTTCACCTTCTCCTTCTCCTTCTTCTGCTTCTTCTGATTCACCCTCCAGACTTCATCTTCTCCTTCTCCTTCTTCTACTTCATCTGATTCACCCTCCAGACTTCACCTTCTCCTTCTCCTTCTTCTACTTCTTCTGATTCACCCTCCAGTCTTCACCTTCTCCTTCTTCTTCTTCTGTTTCTTCTGCTTCACCCTCCAGACTTCACCTTCTCCTTCTCATTCTTCTGCTTCTTCTGATTCACCCTCCAGACTTCACCTTCTTCTTCTCCTTCTTCTGATTCTTCTGATGCACCCTCCAGACTTCACCTTCTCCTTCTCCTTCTTCTGCTTCTTCTGATTCACCCTCCTGACTTCACCTTCTCCTTCTCCTTCTTCTACTTCTTCTGATTCACCCTCCTGACTTCACCTTCTCCTTCTCCTTCTTCTACTTCTTCTGCTTCACGCTCCAGACTTCACCTTCTCCTTCTCCTTCTTCTACTTCTTCTGATTCACCCTCCAGACTTCACCTTCTCCTTCTCCTTCTTCTGCTTCTTCTGATTCACCCTCCAGACTTCACCTTCTCCTTCTCCTTATTCTGCTTCTTCTGATTCACCCTCCAGACTTCACCTTCTCCTTCTCCTTATTCTGCTTCTTCTGATTCACCCTCCAGACTTCACCTTCTCCTTCTCCTTCCTTTGCTTCTTCTGATTCACCCTCCAGACTTCGCCTTCTCCTTCTCCTTCTTCTGATTCTTCTGATTCACCCTCCAGACTTCACCTTCTCCTTCTCCTTCTTCTGCTTCTTCTGATTCACCCTCCAGACTTCACCTTCACCTTCTCCTTCTTCTACTTCTTCTGATTCACCCTCCAGACTTCACTATCTCCATCTCCTTCTTCTGCTTCTTCTGATTCACCCTCCAGACTTCACCTTCTCCTTCTCCTTCGTCTACTTCTTCTGATTCACCCTCCAGACTTCACCTTCTCCTTCTCCTTCTTCTGCTTCTTCTGATTCACCCTCCAGACTTCACCTTCTCCTTCTCCTTCTTCTACTTCTTCTGATTCACCCTCCAGACTTCACCTTCTCCTTCTCTTTCTTCTGCTTCTTCTGATTCACCCTCCAGACTTCACCTTCTCCTTCTCCTTCTTCTGATTCTTCTGATTCACCCTCCAGACTTCACCTTCTCCTTCTCCTTCTTCTGCTTCTTCTGATTCACCCTCCTGACTTCACCTTCTCCTTCTCCTTCTTCTACATCTTCTGATTCACCCTCCTGACTTCACCTTCTCCTTCTCCTTCTTCTACTTCTTCTGCTTCACCCTCCAGACTTCACCTTCTCCTTCTCCTTCTTCTACTTCTTCTGATTCACCCTCCAGACTTCACCTTCTCCTTCTCCTTCTTCTACTTCTTCTGATTCACCCTCCAGACTTCACCTTCTCCTTCTCCTTCTTCTACTTCTTCTGATTCACCCTCCAGACTTCACCTTCTCCTTCTCATTATTCTGCTTCTTCTGATTCACCCTCCAGACATCACCTTCTCCTTCTCCTTATTCTGCTTCTTCTGAATCACCCTCCAGACTACACCTTCTCCTTCTCCTTCTTCTGCTTCTTCTGATTCACCCTCCAGACTTCACCTTCTCCTTCTCCTTCTTCTGCTTCTTCTGATTCACCCTCCAGACTTCACCTTCTGCTTCTCCTTCTTCTACTTCTTCTGATTCACCCTCCAGACTTCACCTTCTCCATCTCCTTCTTCTGCTTCTTCTGATTCACCCTCCAGACTTCACCTTCTCCTTCTCCTTCGTCTACTTCTTCTGATTCACCCTCCAGACTACACCTTCTCCTTCTCCTTCTTCTACTTCTTCTGATTCACCCTCCAGACTTCACCTTCTCCTTCTCCTTCTTCTGTTTCTTCTGATTCACCCTCCAGACTTCACCTTCTCCTTCTCCTTCTTCTACTACTTCTGATTCACCCTCAAGACTTCACCTTCTCCTTCTCCTTCTTCTACTTCTTCTGATTCACCCTCCAGACTTCATCTTCTCCTTCTCCTTCTTCTGCTTCTTCTGATTCACCCTCCAGACTTCACCTTCTACTTCTCCTTCTTCTGCTTCTTCTGATTCACCCTCCAGACTTCACCTTCTCCTTCTCCTTCTTCTACTTCATCTGATTCACCCTCCAGACTTCACCTTCTCCTTCTCCTTCTTCTACTTCTTCTGATTCACCCTCCAGTCTTCACCTTCTCCTTCTTCTTCTTCTGTTTCTTCTGCTTCACCCTCCAGACTTCACCTTCTCCTTCTCATTCTTCTGCTTCTTCTGATTCACCCTCCAGACTTCACCTTCTTCTTCTCCTTCTTCTGATTCTTCTGATGCACCCTCCAGACATCACCTTCTCCTTCTCCTTCTTCTGCTTCTTCTGATTCACCCTCCTGACTTCACCTTCTCCTTCTCCTTCTTCTACTTCTTCTGATTCACCCTCCTGACTTCACCTTCTCCTTCTCCTTCTTCTACTTCTTCTGCTTCACGCTCCAGACTTCACCTTCTCCTTCTCCTTCTTCTACTTCTTCTGATTCACCCTCCAGACTTCACCTTCTCCTTCTCCTTCTTCTGCTTCTTCTGATTCACCCTCCAGACTTCACCTTCTCCTTCTCCTTATTCTGCTTCTTCTGATTCACCCTCCAGACTTCACCTTCTCCTTCTCCTTATTCTGCTTCTTCTGATTCACCCTCCAGACTTCACCTTCTCCTTCTCCTTCCTTTGCTTCTTCTGATTCACCCTCCAGACTTCGCCTTCTCCTTCTCCTTCTTCTGATTCTTCTGATTCACCCTCCAGACTTCACCTTCTCCTTCTCCATCTTCTGCTTCTTCTGATTCACCCTCCTGACTTCACCTTCTCCTTCTCCTTCTTCTACTTCTTCTGATTCACCCTCCTGACTTCACCTTCTCCTTCTCCATGTTCTACTTCTACTGCTTCACCCTCCAGACTTCAACTTCTCCTTCTCCTTCTTCTACTTCTTCTGATTCACCCTCCAGACTTCACCTTCTCCTTCTCCTTCTTCTGCTTCTTCTGATTCACCCTCCAGACTTCACCTTCTCCTTCTCCTTCTTCTGCTTCTTCTGATTCACCCTCCAGACTTCACCTTCTCCTTCTCCTTCTTCTACTTCTTCTGATTCGCCCTCCAGACTTCACCTTCTCCTTCTCCTTCTTCTGCTTCTTCTGATTCACCCTCCAGACTTCACCTTCTCCTTCTCCTTCCTTTGCTTCTTCTGATTCACCCTCCAGACTTCGCCTTCTCCTTCTCCTTCTTCTGATTCTTCTGATTCACCCTCCAGACTTCACCTTCTCCTTCTCCATCTTCTGCTTCTTCTGATTCACCCTCCTGACTTCACCTTCTCCTTCTCCTTCTTCTACTTCTTCTGATTCACCCTCCTGACTTCACCTTCTCCTTCTCCATCTTCTACTTCTTCTGCTTCACCCTCCAGACTTCAACTTCTCCTTCTCCTTCTTCTACTTCTTCTGATTCACCCTCCAGACTTCACCTTCTCCTTCTCCTTCTTCTGCTTCTTCTGATTCACCCTCCAGACTTCACCTTCTCCTTCTCCTTCTTCTGCTTCTTCTGATTCACCCTCCAGACTTCACCTTCTCCTTCTCCTTCTTCTACTTCTTCTGATTCACCCTCCAGACTTCACCTTCTCCTTCTCCTTCTTCTGCTTCTTCTGATTCACCCTCCAGACTTCACCTTCTCCTTCTCCTTCGTCTACTTCTTCTGATTCACCCTCCAGACTACACCTTCTCCTTCTCCTTCTTCTACTTCTTCTGATTCACCCTCCAGACTTCACCTTCTCCTTCTCCTTCTTCTACTTCTTCTGATTCACCCTCCAGACTTCATCTTCTCCTTCTCCTTCTTCTACTTCTTCTGATTCACCCTCCAGACTTCACCTTCTCCTTCTCCTTCTTCTGCTTCTTCTGATTCACCCTCCAGACTTCACCTTCTCCTTCTCCTTATTCTGCTTCTTCTGATTCACCCTCCAGACTTCACCTTCTCCTTCTCCTTCTTCTACTTCTTCTGATTCACCCTCCAGACTTCACCTTCTCCTTCTCCTTCTTCTGCTTCTTCTGATTCACCCTCCAGACTTCACCTTCTCCTTCTCCTTCGTCTACTTCTTCTGATTCACCCTCCAGACTACACCTTCTCCTTCTCCTTCTTCTACTTCTTCTGATTCACCCTCCAGACTTCACCTTCTCCTTCTCCTTCTTCTGTTTCTTCTGATTCACCCTCCAGACCTCATCTTCTCCTTCTCCTTCTTCTACTTCTTCTGATTCACCCTCCAGACTTCACCTTCTCCTTCTCCTTCTTCTACTTCTTCTGATTCACCCTCCAGACTTCATCTTCTCCATCTCCTTCTTCTACTTCTTCTGATTCACCCTACAGACTTCACCTTCTCCTTCTCCTTCTTCTGCTTCTTCTGATTCACCCTCCAGACTTCACCTTCTCCTTCTCCTTATTCTGCTTCTTCTGATTCACCCTCCAGACTTCACCTTCTCCTTCTCCTTCTTCTGCTTCTTCTGATTCACCCTCCAGACTTCACCTTCTCCTTCTCCTTCTTCTGCTTCTTCTGATTCACCCTCCAGACTTCACCTTCTCCTTCTCCTTCTTCTACTTCTTCTGATTCACCCTCCAGACTTCACCTTCTCCTTCTCCTTCTTCTGCTTCTTCTGATTCACCCTCCAGACTTCACCTTCTCCTTCTCCTTCGTCAACTTTTTCTGATTCACCCTCCAGGCTACACCTTCTCCTTCTCCTTCTTCTACTTCTTCTGATTCACCCTCCAGACTTCACCTTCTCCTTCTCCTTCTTCTGTTTCTTCTGATTCACCCTCCAGACTTCATCTTCTCCTTCTCCTTCTTCTACTTCTTCTGATTCACCCTCCAGACTTCACCTTCTCCTTCTCCTTCTTCTACTTCTTCTGATTCACCCTCCAGACTTCACCTTCTCCTTCTCCTTCTTCTACTTCTTCTGATTCACCCTCCAGACTTCACCTTCTCCTTCTCCTTCTTCTGCTTCTTCTGATTCACCCTCCAGACTTCACCTTCTCATTCTCCTTCTTCTGCTTCTTCTGCTGCGCCCGCCAGACTTCACCTTCTCCTTCTCCTTCTTCTGCTTCTTCTGCTTCACCGTCCTGACTTCACCTTCTCCTTCTCCTTCTTCTATTTCATCTGCTACACCCCCCTGACTTCACCTGCTCCTTCTCCTTCTTCTGCTTCTTCTGATTCACCCTCCTAACTTCACCTTCTCCTTCTCCTTCTTCTGCTTCTTCTGATTCACCCTCCTGACTTCACCTTCTCCTTCTCCTTCTTCTGCTTCTTCTGATTCACCCTCCAGACTTCACCTTCTCCTTCTCCTTCTTCTGCTTCTTCTGATTCACCCTCCAGACTTCACCTTCTCCTTCTCCTTCTTCTGCTTCTTCTGATTCACCCTCCAGACCTCACCTTCTCCTTCTCCTTCTTCTACTTCTTCTGATTCACCCTCCAGACTTCATCTTCTCCTTCTCCTTCTTCTGCTTCTTCTGATTCACCCTCCAGACTTCACCTTCTCCTTCTCCTTCTTCTGCTTCTTCTGATACACCCTCCAGACTTCACCTTCTCCTTCTCCTTCTTCTACTTCTTCTGATTCACCCTCCAGACTTCACCTTCTCCTTCTCCTTCTTCTACTTCTTCTGATTCACCCTCCAGTCTTCACCTTCTCCTTCTCCTTCTTCTGTTTCTTCTGCTTCACCCTCCAGACTTCACCTTCTCCTTCTCTTTCTTCTGCTTCTTCTGTTTCACCCTCCAGACTTCACCTTCTCCTTCTCCTTCTTCTGATTCTTCTGATTCACCCTCCAGACTTCACCTTCTCTATCTCCTTCTTCTGCTTCTTCTGATTCACCCTCCTGACTTCACCTTCTCCTTGCCCTTCTTCTACTTCTTCTGATTCACCCTCCTGACTTCACCTTCTCCTTCTCCTTCTTCTACTTCTTCTGCTTCACCCTCCAGACTTCACCTTCTCCTTCTCCTTCTTCTACTTCTTCTGATTCACCCTCCAGACTTCAGCTTCTCCTTCTCCTTCTTCTGCTTCTTCTGATTCACCCTCCAGACTTCACCTTCTCCTTCTCCTTATTCTGCTTCTTCTGATTCACCCTCCAGACTTCACCTTCTCCTTCTACTTCTTCTGCTTCTTCTGATTCACCCTCCAGACTTCACCTTCTCCTTCTCCTTCTTCTGCTTCTTCTGATTCACCCTCCAGACTTCACCTTCTCCTTCTCCTTCTTCTGCTTCTTCTGATTCACCCTCCAGACTTCACCTTCTCCTTCTCCTTCTTCTACTTCTTCTGATTCACCCTCCAGACTTCACCTTCTCCTTCTCCTTCTTCTGCTTCTTCTGATTCACCCTCCTGACTTCACCTTCTCCTTCTTCTTCTTCTACATCTTCTGATTCACCCTCCTGACTTCACCTTCTCCTTCTCCTTCTTCTACTTCTTCTGCTTCACCCTCCAGACTTCACCTTCTCCTTCTCCTTCTTCTACTTCTTCTGATTCACCCTCCAGACTTCACCTTCTCCTTCTCCTTCTTCTGCTTCTTCTGATTCACCCTCCAGACATCACCTTCTCCTTCTCCTTATTCTGCTTCTTCTGAATCACCCTCCAGACTTCACCTTCTCCTTCTCCTTCTTCTGCTTCTTCTGATTCACCCTCCAGACTTCACCTTCTCCTTCTCCTTCTTCTGCTTCTTCTGATTCACCCTCCAGACTTCACCTTCTCCTTCTCCTTCTTCTACTTCTTCTGATTCACCCTCCAGACTTCACCTTCTCCATCTCCTTCTTCTGCTTCTTCTGATTCACCCTCCAGACTTCACCTTCTCCTTCTCCTTCGTCTACTTCTTCTGATTCACCCTCCAGACAACACCTTCTCCTTCTCCTTCTTCTACTTCTTCTGATTCACCCTCCAGACTTCACCTTCTCCTTCTCCTTCTTCTACTACTTCTGATTCACCCTCCAGACTTCACCTTCTCCTTCTCCTTCTTCTACTTCTTCTGATTCACCCTCCAGACTTCATCTTCTCCTTCTCCTTCTTCTGCTTCTTCTGATTCACCCTCCAGACTTCACCTTCTCCTTCTCCTTCTTCTACTTCTTCTGATTCACCCTCCAGTCTTCACCTTCTCCTTCTCCTTCTTCTGTTTCTTCTGCTTCACCCTCCAGACTTCACCTTCTCCTTCTCTTTCTTCTGCTTCTTCTGTTTCACCCTCCAGACTTCACCTTCTCCTTCTCCTTCTTCTGATTCTTCTGATTCACCCTCCAGACTTCACCTTCTCCTTCTCCTTCTTCTGCTTCTTCTGATTCACCCTCCTGACTTCACCTTCTCCTTCTCCTTCTTCTACTTCTTCTGATTCACACTCCTGACTTCACCTTCTCCTTCTCCTTCTTCTACTTCTTCTGCTTCACCCTCCAGACTTCACCTTCTCCTTCTCCTTCTTCTACTTCTTCTGATTCACCCTCCAGACTTCACCTTCTCCTTCTCCTTCTTCTGCTTCTTCTGATTCACCCTCCAGACTTCACCTTCTCCTTCTCCTTATTCTGCTTCTTCTGATTCACCCTCCAGACTTCACCTTCTCCTTCTCCTTATTCTGCTTCTTCTGATACACCCTCCAGACTTCACCTTCTCCTTCTCCTTCCTTTGCTTCTTCTGATTCACCCTCCAGACTTCACCTTCTCCTTCTCCTTCTTCTGATTCTTCTGATTCACCCTCCAGACTTCACCTTCTCCTTCTCCATCTTCTGCTTCTTCTGATTCACCCTCCTGACATCACCTTCTCCTTCTCCTTCTTCTACTTCTTCTGATTCACCCTCCTGACTTCACCTTCTCCTTCTCCATCTTCTACTTCTTCTGCTTCACCCTCCAGACTTCAAATTCTCCTTCTCCTTCTTCTACTTCTTCTGATTCACCCTCCAGACTTCACCTTCTCCTTCTCCTTCTTCTGCTTCTTCTGATTCACCCTCCAGACTTCACCTTCTCCTTCTCCTTCTTCTGCTTCTTCTGATTCACCCTCCAGACTTCACCTTCTCCTTCTCCTTCTTCTGCTTCTTCTGATTCACCCTCCAGACTTCACCTTCTCATTCTCCTTCTTCTGCTTCTTCTGTTGCGCCCTCCAGACTTCACCTTCTCCTTCTCCTTCTTCTGCTTCTTCTGCTTCACACTCCAGACTTCACCTTCTCCTTCTCCTTCTTCTGCTTCTTCTGCTGCGCCCTCCAGGCTTCACCTTCTCCTTCTCCTTCTTCTGCTTCTTCTGCTTCACCGTCCTGACTTCACCTTCTCCTTCTCCTTCTTCTACTTCATCTGCTACACCCCCCTGACTTCACCTGCTCCTTCTCCTTCTTCTGCTTCTTCTGAATCGCCCTCCTAACTTCATCTTCTCCTTCTCCTTCTTCTGCTTCTTCTGATTCACCCTCCTGACTTCACCTTCTCCTTCTCCTTCTTCTGCTTATTCTGATTCACCCTCCAGACTTCACCTTCTCCTTCTCCTTCTTCTGCTTCTTCTGATTCACCCT
This sequence comes from Somniosus microcephalus, assembly GCF_052327205.1. Lineage (NCBI taxonomy): Eukaryota > Metazoa > Chordata > Chondrichthyes > Squaliformes > Somniosidae > Somniosus > Somniosus microcephalus. The sequence goes on from NW_028225913.1 coordinate 107,581, forward strand.
CCAGACTTCACCTTCTCCTTCTCCTTCTTCTGCTTCTTCTGATTCACCCTCCAGACCTCACCTTCTCCTTCTCCTTCTTCTACTTCTTCTGATTCACCCTCCAGACTTCATCTTCTCCTTCTCCTTCTTCTGCTTCTTCTGATTCACCCTCCAGACTTCACCTTCTCCTTCTCCTTCTTCTGCTTCTTCTGATTCACCCTCCAGACTTCACCTTCTCCTTCTCCTTCTTCTACTTCTTCTGATTCACCCTCCAGACTTCACCTTCTCCTTCTCCTTCTTCTACTTCTTCTGATTCACCCTCCAGTCTTCACCTTCTCCTTCTCCTTCTTCTGTTTCTTCTGCTTCACCCTCCAGACTTCACCTTCTCCTTCTCTTTCTTCTGCTTCTTCTGTTTCACCCTCCAGACTTCACCTTCTCCTTCTCCTTCTTCTGATTCTTCTGATTCACCCTCCAGACTTCACCTTCTCTATCTCCTTCTTCTGCTTCTTCTGATTCACCCTCCTGACTTCACCTTCTCCTGCTCCTTCTTCTACTTCTTCTGATTCACCCTCCTGACTTCACCTTCTCCTTCTCCTTCTTCTACTTCTTCTGCTTCACCCTCCAGACTTCACCTTCTCCTTCTCCTTCTTCTACTTCTTCTGATTCACCCTCCAGACTTCACCTTCTCCTTCTCCTTCTTCTGCTTCTTCTGATTCACCCTCCAGACTTCACCTTCTCCTTCTCCTTATTCTGCTTCTTCTGATTCACCCTCCAGACTTTACCTTCTCCTTCTACTTCTTCTGCTTCTTCTGATTCACCCTCCAGACTTCACCTTCTCCTTCTCCTTCTTCTGCTTCTTCTGATTCACCCTCCAGACTTCACCTTCTCCTTCTCCTTCTTCTGCTTCTTCTGATTCACCCTCCAGACTTCACCTTCTCCTTCTCCTTCTTCTACTTCTTCTAATTCACCCTCCAGACTTCACCTTCTCCTTCTCCTTCTTCTGCTTCTTCTGATTCACCCTCCTGACTTCATCTTCTCCTTCTTCTTCTTCTACATCTTCTGATTCACCCTCCTGACTTCACCTTCTCCTTCTCCTTCTTCTACTTCTTCTGCTTCACCCTCCAGACTTCACCTTCTCCTTCTCCTTCTTCTACTTCTTCTGATTCACCCTCCAGACTTCACCTTCTCCTTCTCCTTCTTCTACTTCTTCTGATTCACCCTCCAGACTTCACCTTCTCCTTCTCCTTCTTCTGCTTCTTCTGATTCACCCTCCAGACATCACCTTCTCCTTCTCCTTATTCTGCTTCTTCTGAATCACCCTCCAGACTTCACCTTCTCCTTCTCCTTCTTCTGCTTTTTCTGATTCACCCTCCAGACTTCACCTTCTCCTTCTCCTTCTTCTGCTTCTTCTGATTCACCCTCCAGACTTCACCTTCTCCTTCTCCTTCTTCTACTTCTTCTGATTCACCCTCCAGACTTCACCTTCTCCATCTCCTTCTTCTGCTTCTTCTGATTCACCCTCCAGACTTCACCTTCTCCTTCACCTTCGTCTACTTCTTCTGATTCACCCTCCAGACAACACCTTCTCCTTCTCCTTCTTCTACTTCTTCTGATTCACCCTCCAGACTTCACCTTCTCCTTCTCCTTCTTCTACTACTTCTGATTCACCCTCCAGACTTCACCTTCTCCTTCTCCTTCTTCTACTTCTTCTGATTCACCCTCCAGACTTCATCTTCTCCTTCTCCTTCTTCTGCTTCTTCTGATTCACCCTCCAGACTTCACCTTCTCCTTCTCCTTCTTCTACTTCTTCTGATTCACCCTCCAGTCTTCACCTTCTCCTTCTCCTTCTTCTGTTTCTTCTGCTTCACCCTCCAGACTTCACCTTCTCCTTCTCTTTCTTCTGCTTCTTCTGTTTCACCCTCCAGACTTCACCTTCTCCTTCTCCTTCTTCTGATTCTTCTGATTCACCCTCCAGACTTCACCTTCTCCTTCTCCTTCTTCTGCTTCTTCTGATTCACCCTCCTGACTTCACCTTCTCCTTCTCCTTCTTCTACTTCTTCTGATTCACACTCCTGACTTCACCTTCTCCTTCTCCTTCTTCTACTTCTTCTGCTTCACCCTCCAGACTTCACCTTCTCCTTCTCCTTCTTCTACTTCTTCTGATTCACCCTCCAGACTTCACCTTCTCCTTCTCCTTCTTCTGCTTCTTCTGATTCACCCTCCAGACTTCACCTTCTCCTTCTCCTTATTCTGCTTCTTCTGATTCACCCTCCAGACTTCACCTTCTCCTTCTCCTTATTCTGCTTCTTCTGATTCACCTTCCAGACTTCACCTTCTCCTTCTCCTTCCTTTGCTTCTTCTGATTCACCCTCCAGACTTCACCTTCTCCTTCTCCTTCTTCTGATTCTTCTGATTCACCCTCCAGACTTCACCTTCTCCTTCTCCATCTTCTGCTTCTTCTGATTCACCCTCCTGACATCACCTTCTCCTTCTCCTTCTTCTACTTCTTCTGATTCACCCTCCTGACTTCACCTTCTCCTTCTCCATCTTCTACTTCTTCTGCTTCACCCTCCAGACTTCAAATTCTCCTTCTCCTTCTTCTACTTCTTCTGATTCACCCTCCAGACTTCACCTTCTCCTTCTCCTTCTTCTGCTTCTTCTGATTCACCCTCCAGACTTCACCTTCTCCTTCTCCTTCTTCTGCTTCTTCTGATTCACCCTCCAGACTTCACCTTCTCCTTCTCCTTCTTCTGCTTCTTCTGATTCACCCTCCAGACTTCACCTTCTCATTCTCCTTCTTCTGCTTCTTCTGCTGCGCCCTCCAGACTTCACCTTCTCCTTCTCCTTCTTCTGCTTCTTCTGCTTCACACTCCAGACTTCACCTTCTCCTTCTCCTTCTTCTGCTTCTTCTGCTGCGCCCTCCAGGCTTCATCTTCTCCTTCTCCTTCTTCTGCTTCTTCTGCTTCACCGTCCTGACTTCACCTTCTCCTTCTCCTTCTTCTACTTCATCTGCTACACCCCCCTGACTTCACCTGCTCCTTCTCCTTCTTCTGCTTCTTCTGAATCGCCCTCCTAACTTCATCTTCTCCTTCTCCTTCTTCTGCTTCTTCTGATTCACCCTCCTGACTTCACCTTCTCCTTCTCCTTCTTCTGCTTATTCTGATTCACCCTCCAGACTTCACCTTCTCCTTCTCCTTCTTCTGCTTCTTCTGATTCACCCTCCAGACTTCACCTTCTCCTTCTCCTTCTTCTGCTTCTTCTGATTCACCCTCCAGACCTCACCTTCTCCTTCTCCTTCTTCTACTTCTTCTGATTCACCCTCCAGACTTCATCTTCTCCTTCTCCTTCTTCTGCTTCTTCTGATTCACCCTCCAGACTTCACCTTCTCCTTCTCCTTCTTCTGCTTCTTCTGATTCACCCTCCAGACTTCACCTTCTCCTTCTCCTTCTTCTACTTCTTCTGATTCACCCTCCAGACTTCACCTTCTCCTTCTCCTTCTTCTACTTCTTCTGATTCACCCTCCAGTCTTCACCTTCTCCTTCTCCTTCTTCTGTTTCTTCTGCTTCACCCTCCAGACTTCACCTTCTCCTTCTCTTTCTTCTGCTTCTTCTGTTTCACCCTCCAGACTTCACCTTCTCCTTCTCCTTCTTCTGATTCTTCTGATTCACCCTCCAGACTTCACCTTCTCTATCTCCTTCTTCTGCTTCTTCTGATTCACCCTCCTGACTTCACCTTCTCCTTCTCCTTCTTCTACTTCTTCTGATTCACCCTCCTGACTTCACCTTCTCCTTCTCCTTCTTCTACTTCTTCTGCTTCACCCTCCAGACTTCACCTTCTCCTTCTCCTTCTTCTACTTCTTCTGATTCACCCTCCAGACTTCACCTTCTCCTTCTCCTTCTTCTGCTTCTTCTGATTCACCCTCCAGACTTCACCTTCTCCTTCTCCTTCTTCTGCTTCTTCTGATTCACCCTCCTGACTTCACCTTCTCCTTCTCCTTCTTCTACTTCTTCTGATTCACCCTCCTGACTTCACCTTCTCCTTCTCCTTCTTCTGTTTCTTCTGCTTCACCCTCCAGACTTCACCTTCTCCTTCTCTTTCTTCTGCTTCTTCTGTTTCACCCTCCAGACTTCACCTTCTCCTTCTCCTTCTTCTGCTTCTTCTGATTCACCCTCCAGACTTCACCTTCTCCTTCTCCTTCTTCTACTTCTTCTGATTCACCCTCCAGACTTCACCTTCTCCTTCTCCTTCTTCTACTTCTTCTGATTCACCCTCCAGTCTTCACCTTCTCCTTCTCCTTCTTCTGTTTCTTCTGCTTCACCCTCCAGACTTCACCTTCTCCTTCTCTTTCTTCTGCTTCTTCTGTTTCACCCTCCAGACTTCACCTTCTCCTTCTCCTTCTTCTGATTCTTCTGATTCACCCTCCAGACTTCACCTTCTCTATCTCCTTCTTCTGCTTCTTCTGATTCACCCTCCTGACTTCACCTTCTCCTGCTCCTTCTTGTACTTCTTCTGATTCACCCTCCTGACTTCACCTTCTCCTTCTCCTTCTTCTACTTCTTCTGCTTCACCCTCCAGACTTCACCTTCTCCTTCTCCTTCTTCTACTTCTTCTGATTCACCCTCCAGACTTCACCTTCTCCTTCTCCTTCTTCTGCTTCTTCTGATTCACCCTCCAGACTTCACCTTCTCCTTCTCCTTATTCTGCTTCTTCTGATTCACCCTCCAGACTTTACCTTCTCCTTCTACTTCTTCTGCTTCTTCTGATTCACCCTCCAGACTTCACCTTCTCCTTCTCCTTCTTCTGCTTCTTCTGATTCACCCTCCAGACTTCACCTTCTCCTTCTCCTTCTTCTGCTTCTTCTGATTCACCCTCCAGACTTCACCTTCTCCTTCTCCTTCTTCTACTTCTTCTAATTCACCCTCCAGACTTCACCTTCTCCTTCTCCTTCTTCTGCTTCTTCTGATTCACCCTCCTGACTTCATCTTCTCCTTCTTCTTCTTCTACATCTTCTGATTCACCCTCCTGACTTCACCTTCTCCTTCTCCTTCTTCTACTTCTTCTGCTTCACCCTCCAGACTTCACCTTCTCCTTCTCCTTCTTCTACTTCTTCTGATTCACCCTCCAGACTTCACCTTCTCCTTCTCCTTCTTCTACTTCTTCTGATTCACCCTCCAGACTTCACCTTCTCCTTCTCCTTCTTCTGCTTCTTCTGATTCACCCTCCAGACATCACCTTCTCCTTCTCCTTATTCTGCTTCTTCTGAATCACCCTCCAGACTTCACCTTCTCCTTCTCCTTCTTCTGCTTCTTCTGATTCACCCTCCAGACTTCACCTTCTCCTTCTCCTTCTTCTGCTTCTTCTGATTCACCCTCCAGACTTCACCTTCTCCTTCTCCTTCTTCTACTTCTTCTGATTCACCCTCCAGACTTCACCTTCTCCATCTCCTTCTTCTGCTTCTTCTGATTCACCCTCCAGACTTCACCTTCTCCTTCACCTTCGTCTACTTCTTCTGATTCACCCTCCAGACAACACCTTCTCCTTCTCCTTCTTCTACTTCTTCTGATTCACCCTCCAGACTTCACCTTCTCCTTCTCCTTCTTCTACTACTTCTGATTCACCCTCCAGACTTCACCTTCTCCTTCTCCTTCTTCTACTTCTTCTGATTCACCCTCCAGACTTCATCTTCTCCTTCTCCTTCTTCTGCTTCTTCTGATTCACCCTCCAGACTTCACCTTCTCCTTCTCCTTCTTCTACTTCTTCTGATTCACCCTCCAGTCTTCACCTTCTCCTTCTCCTTCTTCTGTTTCTTCTGCTTCACCCTCCAGACTTCACCTTCTCCTTCTCTTTCTTCTGCTTCTTCTGTTTCACCCTCCAGACTTCACCTTCTCCTTCTCCTTCTTCTGATTCTTCTGATTCACCCTCCAGACTTCACCTTCTCCTTCTCCTTCTTCTGCTTCTTCTGATTCACCCTCCTGACTTCACCTTCTCCTTCTCCTTCTTCTACTTCTTCTGATTCACACTCCTGACTTCACCTTCTCCTTCTCCTTCTTCTACTTCTTCTGCTTCACCCTCCAGACTTCACCTTCTCCTTCTCCTTCTTCTACTTCTTCTGATTCACCCTCCAGACTTCACCTTCTCCTTCTCCTTCTTCTGCTTCTTCTGATTCACCCTCCAGACTTCACCTTCTCCTTCTCCTTATTCTGCTTCTTCTGATTCACCCTCCAGACTTCACCTTCTCCTTCTCCTTATTCTGCTTCTTCTGATTCACCCTCCAGACTTCACCTTCTCCTTCTCCTTCCTTTGCTTCTTCTGATTCACCCTCCAGACTTCACCTTCTCCTTCTCCTTCTTCTGATTCTTCTGATTCACCCTCCAGACTTCACCTTCTCCTTCTCCATCTTCTGCTTCTTCTGATTCACCCTCCTGACATCACCTTCTCCTTCTCCTTCTTCTACTTCTTCTGATTCACCCTCCTGACTTCACCTTCTCCTTCTCCATCTTCTACTTCTTCTGCTTCACCCTCCAGACTTCAAATTCTCCTTCTCCTTCTTCTACTTCTTCTGATTCACCCTCCAGACTTCACCTTCTCCTTCTCCTTCTTCTGCTTCTTCTGATTCACCCTCCAGACTTCACCTTCTCCTTCTCCTTCTTCTGCTTCTTCTGATTCACCCTCCAGACTTCACCTTCTCCTTCTCCTTCTTCTGCTTCTTCTGATTCACCCTCCAGACTTCACCTTCTCATT
>NW_028225914.1:0-114022 GCF_052327205.1 Somniosus microcephalus
CCTTCTTCTACTCCTTCTGCTTCACCCTCTAGACTTCACCTTCTCCTTCTCCTTCTTCTACTTCTTCTGATTCACCCTCCAGACTTCACCTTCTCCTTCTCCTTCTTCTGCTTCTGCTGATTCACCCTGCAGACTTCACCTTCTCCTTCTCCTTATTCTGCTTCTTCTGATTCACGCTCCAGACTTCACCTTCTCCTTCTCCTTCTTCTGCTTCTTCTGATTCACCCTCCAGACTTCGCCTTCTCCTTCTCCTTCTTCAACTTCTTCTGATTCACCCTCCAGACTTCACCTTCTCCTTCTCCTTCTTCTACTTCTTCTGATTCACCCTCCAGTCCTCACCATCTCCTTCTCCTTCTTCTGCTTCTTCTGATTCACCCTCCAGACTTCACCTTCTCCTTCTCATTCTTCTGCTTCTTCTGATTCACCCTCCAGACTTCACCTTCTCCTTCTCGTTCTTCTACTTCTTCTGATTCACCCTCCAGACTTCACCTTCTCCTTCTCCTTCTTCTGCTTCTTCTGATTCACCCTCCAGACTTCACCTTCTCCTTCTCCTTCTTCTACTTCTTCAGATTCACCCTCCAGACTTCACCTTCTCCTTCTCCTTCTTCTACTTCTTCTGATTCACCCTCCAGACTTTACCTTCTCCTACTCCTTCTTCGACTTCTTCTGCTTCTCCCTCCAAACTTCACCTTCTCCTTCTCCTTCTTCTGCTTCTTCTGATTCACCCTCCAGACTTCACCTTCTCCTTCTCCTTCTTCTACTTCTTCTGATACACCCTCCAGACTTCACCTTCTCCTTCTCCTTCTTCTGCTTCTTCTGATTCACCCTCCAGACTTCACCTTCTCCTTCTCCTTCGTCTACTTCTTCTGATTCACCCTCCAGACTACACCTTCTCCTTCTCCTTCTTCTACTTCTTCTGATTCACCCTCCTAACTTCACCTTCTCCTTCTTCTTCTGCTTCTTCTGATTCACCCTCCTGACTTCACCTTCTCCTTCTCCTTCTTCTGCTTCATCTGATTCACCCTCCAGACTTCACCTTCTCCTTCTCCTTCTTCTGCTTCTTCTGATTCACCCTCCAGACTTCACCTTCTCCTTCTCCTTCTTCTGCTTCTTCTGATACACCCTCCAGTCTTCACCTTCTCCTTCTCCTTCTTCTGCCTCTTCTGATTCACCCTCCAGACTTCACCTTCTCCTTCTCCTTCTTCTACTTCTTCTGATTCACCCTCCAGACTTCACCTTCTCCTTCTCCTTCTTCTACTTCTTCTGATTCACCCTCCAGACTTCACCTTCTCCTTCTCCTTCTTCTACTTATTCTGATTCACCCTCCTGACTTCACCTTCTCCTTCTCCTTCTACTGCTTCTTCTGCTTCACCCTCCAGACTTCACCTTCTCCTTCTCCTTCTTCTGCTTCTTCTGCTTCACCCTCCAGACTTCACCTTCTCCTTCTCCTTCTTCTGCTTCTTCTGCTTCACCCTCCTGACTTCACCTTCTCCTTCTCCTTCTTCTACTTCTTCTGATTCATCCTCCAGACTTCACCTTCTCCTTCTCCTTCTTCTGCTTCACCCTCCAGACTTCACCTTCTCCTTCTCCTTCTTCTGCTTCTTCTGCTTCGCCCTCCAGACTTCACCTTCTCCTTCTTCTGCTTCTTCTGCTTCACCCTCCAGACTTCACCTTCTCCTTCTTCTGCTTCTTCTGCTTCACCCTCCTGAATTCACCTTCTCCTTCTCCTTCTTCTACTTCTTCTGATTCACGCTCCAGACTTCACCTTCTCCTTCTCCTTCATCTGCTTCTTCTGCTTCACCCTCCAGACTTCACCTTCTCATTCTCCTTCTTCTGCTTCTTCTGCTTCACCCTGCTGACTTCACCGTCTCCTTCTCCTTCTTCTACTTTTTCTGCTTCACCCCCCTGACTTCACCTTCTCCTTCTCCTTCTTCTGCTTCTTCTGATTCACCCTCCTAACTTCACCTTCTACTTCTCCTTCTTCTGCTTCTTCTGATTCACCCTCCAAACTTCACCTTCTCCTTCTCCTCCTTCTGCTTCTTCTGATTCACCCTCCAGACTTCACCTTCTCCTTCTCCTTCTTCTGCTTCTTCTGATTCACCCTCCAGACTTTACCTTCTCCTTCTCCTTCTTCTACTTCTACTTCTTCTGATTCACCCTCCAGACTTCACCTTCTCCTTCTCCTTCTTCTCCTTCTTCTGATTCACCCTGCAGACTTCACCTTCTCCTTCTCCTTCTTCTGCTTCTTCTGATTCACCCTCCAGGCTTCACCTTCTCCTTCTCCTTCTTCTGCTTCTTCTGCTTCGCCCTCCAGACTTCACCTTCTCCTTCTCCTTCTTCTGCTTCTTCTGCTTCACCCTCCAGACTTCACCTTCTCCTTCTCCTTCTTCTGCTTCTTCTGCTTCACCCTCCTGACTTCACCTTCTCCTTCTCCTTCTTCTACTTCTTCTGATTCACCCTCCAGACTTCACCTTCTCCTTCTCCTTCTTCTGCTTCTTCTGCTTCACCCTCCAGACTTCACCTTCTCCTTCTCCTTCTTCTGCTTCTTCTGCTGCGCCCTCCAGACTTCACCTTCTCCTTCTCCTTCTTCTGCTTCTTCTGCTTCACCCTCCTGACTTCACCTTCTCCTTCTCCTTCTTCTACTTCTTCTGCTTCACCCCCCTGACTTCACCTTCTCCTTCTCCTTCTTCTGCTTCTTCTGATTCACCCTCCAAACTTCACCTTCTCCTTCTCCTTCTTCTGCTTCTTCTGATTCACCCTCCTGACTTCACCTTCTCCTTCTCCTTCTTCTGCTTCTTCTGATTCACCCTCCAGACTTCACCTTCTCCTTCTCCTTCTTCTGCTTCTTCTGATTCACCCTCCAGACTTCACCTTCTCCTTCTCCTTCTTCTGCTTCTTCTGATTCACCCTCCAGACCTCACCTTCTCCTTCTCGTTCTTCTACTTCTTCTGATTCACACTCCAGACTTCATCTTCTCCTTCTCCTTCTTCTACTTCTTCTGATTCACCCTCCAGACTTCACCTTCTCCTTCTCGTTCTTCTGCTTCTTCTGGTTCACCCTCCTGACTTCACCTTCTCCTTCTCCTTCTTCTGCTTCTTCTGATTCACCCTCCAGACATCACCTTCTCCTTCTCCTTCTTCTACTTCTTCTGATTCACCCTCCAGACTTCACCTTCTCCTTCTCCTTCTTCTACTTCTTCTGATTCACCCTCCAGTCTTCACCTTCTACTTCTCCTTCTTCTGCTTCTTCTGCTTCACCCTCCATACTTCACCTTCTCCTTCTCTTTCTTCTGCTTCTTCTGATTCACCCTCCAGACTTCACCTTCTCCTTCTCCTTTTTCTGATTCTTCTGATTCACCCTCCAGACTTCACCTTCTCCTTCTCCTTCTTCTGCTTCTTCTGATTCACCCTCCTGACTTCACCTTCTCCTTATCCTTCTTCTACTTCTTCTGATTCACCGTCCTGACTTCACCTTCCCCTTCTCCTTCTTCTACTCCTTCTGCTTCACCCTCTAGACTTCACCTTCTCCTTCTCCTTCTTCTACTTCTTCTGATTCACCCTCCAGACTTCACCTTCTCCTTCTCCTTCGTCTGCTTCTGCTGATTCACCCTGCAGACTTCACCTTCTCCTTCTCCTTATTCTGCTTCTTCTGATTCACGCTCCAGACTTCACCTTCTCCTTCTCCTTCTTCTGCTTCTTCTGATTCACCCTCCAGACTTCGCCTTCTCCTTCTCCTTCTTCAACTTCTTCTGATTCACCCTCCAGACTTCACCTTCTCCTTCTCCTTCTTCTACTTCTTCTGATTCACCCTCCAGTCCTCACCATCTCCTTCTCCTTCTTCTGCTTCTTCTGATTCACCCTCCAGACTTCACCTTCTCCTTCTCATTCTTCTGCTTCTTCTGATTCACCCTCCAGACTTCACCTTCTCCTTCTCGTTCTTCTACTTCTTCTGATTCACCCTCCAGACTTCACCTTCTCCTTCTCCTTCTTCTGCTTCTTCTGATTCACCCTCCAGACTTCACCTTCTCCTTCTCCTTCTTCTACTTCTTCAGATTCACCCTCCAGACTTCACCTTCTCATTCTCCTTCTTCTACTTCTTCTGATTCACCCTCCAGACTTTACCTTCTCCTACTCCTTCTTCGACTTCTTCTGCTTCTCCCTCCAAACTTCACCTTCTCCTTCTCCTTCTTCTGCTTCTTCTGATTCACCCTCCAGACTTCACCTTCTCCTTCTCCTTCTTCTACTTCTTCTGATTCACCCTCCAGACTTCACCTTCTCCTTCTCCTTCTTCTACTTCTTCTGATTCAACCTCCAGACTTCACCTTCTCCTTCTCCTTCTTCTACTTCTTCTGATTCACCCTCCTGACTTCACCTTCTCCTTCTTCTGCTTCTTCTGCTTCACCCTCCAGACTTCACCTTCTCCTTCTCCTTCTTCTGCTTCTTCTGCTTCACCCTCCAGACTTCACCTTCTCCTTCTCCTTCTTCTGCTTCTTCTGCTTCACCCTCCTGACTTCACCTTCTCCTTCTCCTTTTTCTACTTCTTCTGATTCACCCTCTAGACTTCACCTTCTCCTTCTCCTTCTTCTGCTTCTTCTGCTTCACCCTCCAGACTTCACCTTCTCCTTCTCCTTCTTCTGCTTCTTCTGCTTCGCCCTCCAGACTTCACCTTCTCCTTCTTCTGCTTCTTCTGCTTCACCCTCCAGACTTCACCTTCTCCTTCTCCATCTTCTGCTTCTTCTGCTTCACCCTTCTGACTTCACCTTCTCCTTTTCCTTCTTCTACTTCTTCTGATTCACCCTCCAGACTTCACCTTCTCCTTCTCCTTCTTCTGCTTCTTCTGCTTCACCCTCCAGACTTCACCTTCTCCTTCTCCTTCTTCTGCTGCTTCTGCTTCACCCTGCTGACTTCACCTTCTCCTTCTCCTTCTTCTACTTCTTCTACTTCACCCCCCTGACTTCACCTTCTCCTTCTCCTTCTTCTGCTTCTTCTGATTCACCCTCCTAACTTCACCTTCTCCTTCTCCTTCTTCTGCTTCTTCTGATTCACCCTTCCGGACTTCACCTTCTCCTTCTCCTTCTTCTGCTTCATCTGATTCACCCTCCCGACTTCACCTTCTCCTTCTCCTTCTACTGCTTCTTCTGATTCACCCTCCAGACTTCACCTTCTCCTTCTCCTTCTTCTGCTTCTTCTGATTCACCCTCCAGACCTCACCTTCTCCTTCTCCTTCTTCTACTTCTTCTGATTCACCCTCCAGACTTCATCTTCTCCTTCTCCTTCTTCTGCTTCTTCTGATTCACCCTCCAGACTTCACCTTCTCCTTCTCCTTCTTCTGCTTCTTCTGATTCACCCTCCAGACTTCACCTTCTCCTTCTCCTTCTTCTACTTCTTCTGATTCACCCTCCAGACTTCACCTTCTCCTTCTCCTTCTTCTACTTCTTCCGATTCACCCTCCCGTCTTCACCTTCTCCTTCTCCTTCTTCTGCTTCTTCTGCTTCACCCTCCAGACTTCACCTTCTCCTTCTCTTTCTTCTGCTTCTTCTGATTCACCCTCCAGACTTCACCTTCTCCTTCTCCTTATTCTGCTTCTTCTGATTCACCCTCCAGACTTCACCTTCTCCTTCTCCTTCTTCTGCTTCTTCTGATTCACCCTCCAGACTTCACCTTCTCCTTCTCCTTCTTCTGCTTCTTCTGATTCACCCTCCAGACTTCACCTTCTCCTTCTCCTTCTTCTACTTCATCTGATTCACCCTCCAGACTTCATCTTCTCCTTTTCCTTCTTCTGCTTCTTCTGATTCAACCTCCAGACTTCACCTTCTCCTTCTCCTTCTTCTGCTTCTTCTGATTCACCCTCCAGACTTCACATTCTCCTTCTCCTTTTTCTACTCCTTCTGATTCACCCTCCAGACTTCACCTTCTCCTTCTCCCTCTTCTACTTCTTCTGATTCACCCTCCAGACTTCACCTTCTCCTTCTCCTTCTTCTGCTTCTTCTGATACACCCTCCAGACTTCACCTTCTCCTTCTCCTTCTTCTACTTCTACTTCTTCTGATTCACCCTCCAGACTTCACCTTCTCCTTCTCCTTCTTCTCCTTCTTCTGATTCACCCTGCAGACTTCACCTTCTCCTTCTCCTTCTTCTGCTTCTTCTGATTCACCCTCCAGGCTTCACCTTCTCCTTCTCCTTCTTCTGCTTCTTCTGCTTCGCCCTCCAGACTTCACCTTCTCCTTCTCCTTCTTCTGCTTCTTCTGCTTCACCCTCCAGACTTCACCTTCTCCTTCTCCTTCTTCTGCTTCTTCTGCTTCACCCTCCTGACTTCACCTTCTCCTTCTCCTTCTTCTACTTCTTCTGATTCACCCTCCAGACTTCACCTTCTCCTTCTCCTTCTTCTGCGTCTTCTGCTTCACCCTCCAGACTTCACCTTCTCCTTCTCCTTCTTCTGCTTCTTCTGCTGCGCCCTCCAGACTTCACCTTCTCCTTCTCCTTCTTCTGCTTCTTCTGCTTCACCCTCCTGACTTCACCTTCTCCTTCTCCTTCTTCTACTTCTTCTGCTTCACCCCCCTGACTTCACCTTCTCCTTCTCCTTCTTCTGCTTCTTCTGATTCACCCTCCAAACTTCACCTTCTCCTTCTCCTTCTTCTGCTTCTTCTGATTCACCCTCCTGACTTCACCTTCTCCTTCTCCTTCTTCTGCTTCTTCTGATTCACCCTCCAGACTTCACCTTCTCCTTCTCCTTCTTCTTCTGATTCACCCTCCAGACTTCACCTTCTCCTTCTCCTTCTTCTGCTTCTTCTGATTCACCCTCCAGACCTCACCTTCTCCTTCTCGTTCTTCTACTTCTTCTGATTCACACTCCAGACTTCATCTTCTCCTTCTCCTTCTTCTACTTCTTCTGATTCACCCTCCAGACTTCACCTTCTCCTTCTCGTTCTTCTGCTTCTTCTGGTTCACCCTCCTGACTTCACCTTCTCCTTCTCCTTCTTCTGCTTCTTCTGATTCACCCTCCAGACATCACCTTCTCCTTCTCCTTCTTCTACTTCTTCTGATTCACCCTCCAGACTTCACCTTCTCCTTCTCCTTCTTCTACTTCTTCTGATTCACCCTCCAGTCTTCACCTTCTACTTCTCCTTCTTCTGCTTCTTCTGCTTCACCCTCCATACTTCACCTTCTCCTTCTCTTTCTTCTGCTTCTTCTGATTCACCCTCCAGACTTCACCTTCTCCTTCTCCTTTTTCTGATTCTTCTGATTCACCCTCCAGACTTCACCTTCTCCTTCTCCTTCTTCTGCTTCTTCTGATTCACCCTCCTGACTTCACCTTCTCCTTATCCTTCTTCTACTTCTTCTGATTCACCGTCCTGACTTCACCTTCCCCTTCTCCTTCTTCTACTCCTTCTGCTTCACCCTCTAGACTTCACCTTCTCCTTCTCCTTCTTCTACTTCTTCTGATTCACCCTCCAGACTTCACCTTCTCCTTCTCCTTCTTCTGCTTCTGCTGATTCACCCTGCAGACTTCACCTTCTCCTTCTCCTTATTCTGCTTCTTCTGATTCACGCTCCAGACTTCACCTTCTCCTTCTCCTTCTTCTGCTTCTTCTGATTCACCCTCCAGACTTCGCCTTCTCCTTCTCCTTCTTCAACTTCTTCTGATTCACCCTCCAGACTTCACCTTCTCCTTCTCCTTCTTCTACTTCTTCTGATTCACCCTCCAGTCCTCACCATCTCCTTCTCCTTCTTCTGCTTCTTCTGATTCACCCTCCAGACTTCACCTTCTCCTTCTCATTCTTCTGCTTCTTCTGATTCACCCTCCAGACTTCACCTTCTCCTTCTCGTTCTTCTACTTCTTCTGATTCACCCTCCAGACTTCACCTTCTCCTTCTCCTTCTTCTGCTTCTTCTGATTCACCCTCCAGACTTCACCTTCTCCTTCTCCTTCTTCTACTTCTTCAGATTCACCCTCCAGACTTCACCTTCTCCTTCTCCTTCTTCTACTTCTTCTGATTCACCCTCCAGACTTTACCTTCTCCTACTCCTTCTTCGACTTCTTCTGCTTCTCCCTCCAAACTTCACCTTCTCCTTCTCCTTCTTCTGCTTCTTCTGATTCACCCTCCAGACTTCACCTTCTCCTTCTCCTTCTTCTACTTCTTCTGATTCACCCTCCAGACTTCACCTTCTCCTTCTCCTTCTTCTACTTCTTCTGATTCACCCTCCAGACTTCACCTTCTCCTTCTCCTTCTTCTACTTCTTCTGATTCACCCTCCTGACTTCACCTTCTCCTTCTTCTGCTTCTTCTGCTTCACCCTCCAGACTTCACCTTCTCCTTCTCCTTCTTCTGCTTCTTCTGCTTCACCCTCCAGACTTCACCTTCTCCTTCTCCTTCTTCTGCTTCTTCTGCTTCACCCTCCTGACTTCACCTTCTCCTTCTCCTTTTTCTACTTCTTCTGATTCACCCTCTAGACTTCACCTTCTCCTTCTCCTTCTTCTGCTTCTTCTGCTTCACCCTCCAGACTTCACCTTCTCCTTCTCCTTCTTCTGCTTCTTCTGCTTCGCCCTCCAGACTTCACCTTCTCCTTCTTCTGCTTCTTCTGCTTCACCCTCCAGACTTCACCTTCTCCTTCTCCATCTTCTGCTTCTTCTGCTTCACCCTTCTGACTTCACCTTCTCCTTTTCCTTCTTCTACTTCTTCTGATTCACCCTCCAGACTTCACCTTCTCCTTCTCCTTCTTCTGCTTCTTCTGCTTCACCCTACAGACTTCACCTTCTCCTTCTCCTTCTTCTGCTGCTTCTGCTTCACCCTGCTGACTTCACCTTCTCCTTCTCCTTCTTCTACTTCTTCTGCTTCACCCCCCTGACTTCACCTTCTCCTTCTCCTTCTTCTGCTTCTTCTGATTCACCCTCCTAACTTCACCTTCTCCTTCTCCTTCTTCTGCTTCTTCTGATTCACCCTTCCGGACTTCACCTTCTCCTTCTCCTTCTTCTGCTTCATCTGATTCACCCTCCCGACTTCACCTTCTCCTTCTCCTTCTACTGCTTCTTCTGATTCACCCTCCAGACTTCACCTTCTCCTTCTCCTTCTTCTGCTTCTTCTGATTCACCCTCCAGACCTCACCTTCTCCTTCTCCTTCTTCTACTTCTTCTGATTCACCCTCCAGACTTCATCTTCTCCTTCTCCTTCTTCTGCTTCTTCTGATTCACCCTCCAGACTTCACCTTCTCCTTCTCCTTCTTCTGCTTCTTCTGATTCACCCTCCAGACTTCACCTTCTCCTTCTCCTTCTTCTACTTCTTCTGATTCACCCTCCAGACTTCACCTTCTCCTTCTCCTTCTTCTACTTCTTCCGATTCACCCTCCCGTCTTCACCTTCTCCTTCTCCTTCTTCTGCTTCTTCTGCTTCACCCTCCAGACTTCACCTTCTCCTTCTCTTTCTTCTGCTTCTTCTGATTCACCCTCCAGACTTCACCTTCTCCTTCTCCTTATTCTGCTTCTTCTGATTCACCCTCCAGACTTCACCTTCTCCTTCTCCTTCTTCTGCTTCTTCTGATTCACCCTCCAGACTTCACCTTCTCCTTCTCCTTCTTCTGCTTCTTCTGATTCACCCTCCAGACTTCACCTTCTCCTTCTCCTTCTTCTGCTTCTTCTGATTCAACATCCAGACTTCACCTTCTCCTTCTCCTTCTTCTGCTTCTTCTGATTCACCCTCCAGACTTCACATTCTCCTTCTCCTTTTTCTACTCCTTCTGATTCACCCTCCAGACTTCACCTTCTCCTTCTCCCTCTTCTACTTCTTCTGATTCACCCTCCAGACTTCACCTTCTCCTTCTCCTTCTTCTGCTTCTTCTGATTCACCCTCCTGACTTCACCTTCTCCTTCTCCTTCTTCTGCTTCTTCTGATTCACCCTCCAGACTTCACCTTCTCCTTCTCCTTCTTCTACTTCTTCTGATTCACCCTCCAGACTTCACCTTCTCCTTCTACTTCTTCTGCTTCTTCTGATTCACCCTCCAGACTTCACCTTCTCCTTCTCGTTCTTCTGCTTCTTCTGATTCACCCTCCAGACTTCACCTTCTCCTTCTCCTTCTTCTGCTTCTTCTGATTCACCCTCCAAACTTCACCTTCTCCTTCTCCTTCTTCTGCTTCTTCTGATTCACCCTCCAGACTACACCTTCTCCTTCTCCTTCTTCTACTTCTTCTGATTCACCCTCCAGACTTCACCTGCTCCTTCTCCTTCTTCTGCTTCTTCTGACTCACCCTCCAGACTTCACCTTCTCCTTCTCCTTCTTCTACTTCTTCTGATTCACCCTCCAGACTTCACCTTCTCCTTCTCCTTCTTCTACTTCTTCTGATTCACCCTCCAGACTTCACCTTCTCCTTCTCCTTCTTCTACTTCTTCTGCTTCTCCCTCCAGACTTCACCTTCTCCTTCTCCTTCTTCTTCTTCTTCTGATTCACCCTCCAAACTTCACCTTCTCCTTCTCCTTCTTCTACTTCTTCTTATTCTCCCTCCAGACTTCACCTTCTCCTTCTCCTTCTTCTCCTTCTTCTGATTCACCCTCCAGACTTCACCTTCTCCTTCTCCTTCTTCTGCTTCTTCTGATTCACCCTCCAGACTTCACCTTCTCCTTCTCCTTCTTCTGCTTCTTCTGCTTCGCCCTCCAGACTTCACCTTCTCCTTCTCCTTCTTCTGCTTCACCCTCCAGACTTCACCTTCTCCTTCTCCTTCTTCTGGTCTTCTGCTTCACCCTCCGGACTTCACCTTCTCCTTCTCCTTCGTCTACTTCATCTGATTCACCCTCCAGACTTCACCTTCTCCTTCTCCTTCTTCTGCTTCTTCTGCTTCACCCTCCAGACTTCACCTTCTCCTTCTCCTTCTTCTGCTTCTTCTGCTGCGCCCTCCAGACTTCATCTTCTCCTTCTCCTTCTTAAGCTTCTTCTGATTCACCCTCCAGACATCACCTTCTCCTTCTCCTTCTTCTACTTCTTCTGATTCACCCTCCAGACTTCACCTTCTACTTCTCCTTCTTCTACTTCTTCTGATTCACCCTCCAGACTTCACCTTCTCCTTCTCCTTCTTCTACTTCTTCTGATTCACCCTCCTGACTTCACCTTCTCCTTCTCCTTCTTCTGCTTCTTCTGCTTCACCCTCCAGACTTCACCTTCTCCTTCTCCTTCTTCTGCTTCTTCTGCTTCACCCTCCTGACTTCACCTTCTCCTTCTCCTTCTTCTACTTCTTCTGATTCACCCTCCAGACTTCACCTTCTCCTTCTCCTTCTTCTGCTTCTTCTGCTTCACCCTCCAGACTTCACCTTCTCCTTCTCCTTCTTCTGCTTCTTCTGCTTCGCCCTCCAGACTTCACCTTCTCCTTCTCCTTCTTCTGCTTCTTCTGCTTAACCCTCCAGACTTCACCTTCTCCTTCTCCTTCTTCTTCTTCTTCTGCTTCACCCTCCTGACTTCACCTTCTCCTTCTCCTTCTTCTACTTCTTCTGATTCACCCTCCAGACTTCACCTTCTCCTTCTCCTTCTTCTGCTTCTTCTGCTTCACCCTCCAGACTTCACCTTCTCCTTCTCCTTCTTCTGCTTCTTCTGCTTCACCCTGCTGACTTCACCGTCTCCTTCTCCTTCTTCTACTTCTTCTGCTTCACCCCCCTGACTTCACCTTCTCCTTCTCCTTCTTCTGCTTCTTCTGATTCACCCTCCTAACTTCATCTTCTCCTTCTCCTTCTTCTGCTTCTTCTGATTCACCCTCCAAACTTCACCTTCTCCTTCTCCTTCTTCTGCTTCTTCTGATTCACCCTCCAGACTTCACCTTCTCCTTCTCCTTCTTCTACTTCTTCTGATTCACCCTCCAGACTTCACCTTCTCCTTCTCCTTCTTCTGCTTCTTCTGATTCACCCTCCAGACTTCACCTTCTCCTTCTCCTTCGTCTACTTCTTCTGATTCACCCTCCAGACTACACCTTCTCCTTCTCCTTCTTCTACTTCTTCTGATTCTCCCTCCAGACTTCACCTGCTCCTTCTCCTTCTTCTGCTTCTTCTGATTCACCCTCCAGACTTCACCTTCTCCTTCTCTTTCTTCTACTTCTTCTGATTCACCCTCCAGACTTCACCTTCTCCTTCTTCTACTTCTTCTGATTCACCCTCCAGACTTCACCTTCTCCTTCTCCTTCTTCTACTTCTTCTGCATCTCCCTCCAGACTTCACCTTCTCCTTCTCCTTCTTCTGCTTCTTCTGATTCACCCTCCAGACTTCAAATTCTCCTTCTCCTTCTTCTACTTCTTCTGATTCACCCTCCAGACTTCACCTTCTCCCTCTCCTTCTTCTCCTTCTTCTGATTCACCCTCCAGACTTCACCTTCTCCTTCTCCTTCTTCTGCTTCTTCTGATTCACCCTCCAGACTTCACCTTCTCCTTTTCCTTCTTCTGCTTCTTCTGCTTCGCCCTCCAGACTTCACCTTCTCCTTCTCCTTCTTCTGCTTCTTCTGCTTCACCCTCCAGATTTCACCTTCTTCTTCTCCTTCTTCTGCTTCTTCTGCTTTACCCTCCTGACTTCACCTTCTCCTTCTCCTTCTTCTACTTCTTCTGATTCACCCTCCAGACTTCACCTTCTCCTTCTCCTTCTTCTGCTTCTTCTGCTTCACCCTCCAGACTTCACCTTCTCCTTCTCCTTCTTCTGCTTCTTCTGCTGCGCCCTCCAGACTTCACCTTCTCCTTCTCCTTCTTCTGCTTCTTCTGCTTCACCCTCCTGACTTCACCTTCTCCTTCTCCTTCTTCTACTTCTTCTGCTTCACCCCCCTGACTTCACCTTCTCCTTCTTCTGCTTCTTCTGATTCACCCTCCTAACTTCACCTTTTCCTTCTCCTTCTTCTGCTTCTTCTGATTCACCCTGCAAACTTCACCTTCTCCTTCTCCTCCTTCTGCTTCTTCTGATTCACCCTCCAGACTTCACCTTCTCCTTCTCCTTCTTCTGCTTCTTCTGATTCACCCTCCTGACTTCACCTTCTCCTTCTCCTTCTTCTGCTTCATCTGATTCACCCTCCAGACTTCACCTTCTCCTTCTCCTTCTTCTGCTTCTTCTGATTCACCCTCCAGACTTCACCTTCTCCTTCTCCTTTTCTGCTTCTTCTGATTCACCCTCCAGACCTCACCTTCTCCTTCTCCTTCTTCTACCTCTTCTGATTCACCCTCCAGACTTCATCTTCTCCTTCTCCTTCTTCTGCTTCTTCTGATTCACCCTCCAGACTTCACCTTCTCCTTCTCCTTCTTCTGCTTCTTCTGATTCACCCTCCAGACTTAACCTTCTCCTTCTCCTTCTTCTACTTCTTCTGATTCACCCTCCAGTCTTCACCTTCTCCTTCTCCTTCTTCTGCTTCTTCTGATTCACCCTCCAGACTTCACCTTCTCCTTCTCCTTCTTCTGCTTCTTCTGATTCACCCTCCAGACTTCACCTTCTCCTTCTCCTTCTTCTGCTTCTTCTGATTCACCCTCCAGACCTCACCTTCTCCGTCTCCTTCTTCTACTTCTTCTGATTCACCATCCAGACTTCATCCTCTGCTTCTCCTTCTTCTGCTTCTTCTGATTCACCCTCCAGACTTCACCTTCTCCTTCTCCTTCTTCTGCTTCTTCTGATTCACCCTCCAGTCTTCACCTTCTCCTTCTCCTTCTTCTGCATCTTCTGATTCACCCTCCAGACTTCACCTTCTCCTTCTCCTTCTTCTGCTTCTTCTGATTCACCCCCCAGACTTCACCTTCTCCTTCTCCTTCTTCTGCTTCTTCTGATTCACCCTCCAGACTTCACCTTCTCCTTCTTCTACTTCATCTGATTCACCCTCCAGACTTCATCTTCTCCTTCTCCTTCTTCTGCTTCTTCTGATTCACCCTCCAGACTTCACCTTCTCCTTCCCCTTCTTCTGCTTCTTCTGATTCACCCTCCAGACTTCATATTTTCCTTCTCCTTCTTCTACTTCTTCTGATACACCCTCCAGTCTTCACCTTCTCCTTCTCCTTCTTCTGCTTCTTCTGATTCACCCTCCAGACTTCACCTTCTCCTTCTCCTTCTTCTACTTCTTCTGATTCACCCTCCAGACTTCATCTTCTTCTTCTCCTTCTTCTGCTTCTTCTGATTCACCCTCCAGACTTCACCTTCTCCTTCTCCTTCTTCTACTTCTTCTGATTCACCCTCCAGACTTCACCTTCTCCTTCTCCTTCTTCTACTTCTTCTGATTCACCCTCCAGACTTCACCTTCTCCTTCTCCTTCTTCTACTTCTTCTGATTCACCCTCCTGACTTCACCTTCTCCTTCTCCTTCTTCTGCTTCTTCTGCTTCACCCTCCAGACTTCACCTTCTCCTTCTCCTTCTTCTGCTTCTTCTGCTTCACCCTCCACACTTCACCTTCTCCTTCTCCTTCTTCTGCTTCTCTGCTTCACCCTCCTGACTTCACCTTCTCCTTCTCCTTCTTCTACTTCTTCTGATTCACCCTCCAGACTTCACCTTCTCCTTCTCCTTCTTCTGCTTCTTCTGCTTCACCCTCCAGACTTCACCTTCTCCTTCTCCTTTTTCTGCTTCGTCTGCTTCGCCCTCCAGACTTCACCTTCTCCTTCTCCTTCTTCTGCTTCTTCTGCTTCACCCTCCAGACTTCACCTTCTCCTTCTCCTTCTTCTGCTTCTTCTGCTTCACCCTCCTGACTTCACCTTCTGCTTCTCCTTCTTCTACTTCTTCTGATTCACCCTCCAGACTTCACCTTCTCCTTTTACTTCTTCTGCTTCTTCTGCTTCACCCTCCAGACTTCACCTTCTCCTTCTCCTTCTTCTGCTTCTTCTGCTTCACCCTGCTGACTTCACCGTCTCCTTCTCCTTCTTCTACTTCTTCTGCTTCACCCCACTGACTTCACCTTCTCCTTCTCCTTCTTCTGCTTCTTCTGATTCACCCTCCAAACTTCACCTTCTCCTTCTCCTTCTTCTGCTTCTTCTGATTCACCCTCCAGACTTCACCTTCTCCTTCTCCTTCTTCTACTTCTTCTGATTCGCCCTCCAGACTTCACCTTCTCCTTCTCCTTCTTCTGCTTCTTCTGATTCACCCTCCAGACTTCACCTTCTCCTTCTCCTTCGTCTACTTCTTCTGATTCACCCTCCAGACTACACCTTCTCCTTCTCCTTCTTCTACTTCTTCTGATTCACCCTCCTAACTTCACCTTCTCCTTCTCCTTCTTCTGCTTCTTCTGATTCACCCTCCTGACTTCACCTTCTCCTTCTCCTTCTTCTGCTTCATCTGATTCACCCTCCAGACTTCACCTTCTCCTTCTCCTTCTTCTGCTTCTTCTGATTCACCCTCCAGACTTCACCTTCTCCTTCTCCTTCTTCTGCTTCTTCTGATACACCCTCCAGACCTCACCTTCTCCTTCTCCTTCTTCTACCTCTTCTGATTCACCCTCCAGACTTCATCTTCTCCTTCTCCTTCTTCTGCTTCTTCTGATTCACCCTCCAGACTTCACCTTCTCCTTCTCCTTCTTCTGCTTCTTCTGATTCACCCTCCAGACTTAACCTTCTCCTTCTCCTTCTTCTACTTCTTCTGATTCACCCTCCAGACTTCACCTTCTCCTTCTCCTTCTTCTACTTCTTCTGATTCACCCTCCAGTCTTCACCCTCTCCTTCTCCTTCTTCTGCTTCTTCTGCTTCCCCCTCCAGACTTCACCTTCTCCTTCTCTTTCTTCTGCTTCTTCTGATTCACCCTCCAGACTTCACCTTCTCCTTCTCCTTCTTCTGATTCTTCTGATTCACCCTCCAGACTTCACCTTCTCCTTCTCCTTCTTCTGCTTCTTCTGATTCACCCTCCAGACCTCACCTTCTCCTTCTCCTTCTTCTACCTCTTCTGATTCACCCTCCAGACTTCATCTTCTCCTTCTCCTTCTTCTGCTTCTTCTGATTCACCCTCCAGACTTCACCTTCTCCTTCTCCTTCTTCTACTTCATCTGATTCACCCTCCAGACTTCATCATCTCCTTCTCCTTCTTCTGCTTCTTCTGATTCACCCTCCAGACTTCACCTTCTCCTTCTCCTTCTTCTGCTTCTTCTGATTCACCCTCCAGACTTCATCTTCTCCTTCTCCTTCTTCTACTTCTTCTGATACACCCTCCAGTCTTCAGCTTCTCCTTCTCCTTCTTCTGCCTCTTCTGAGTCACCCTCCAGACTTCACCTTCTTCTTCTCCTTCTTCTACTTCTTCTGATTCACCCTCCAGACTTCACCTTCTCCTTCTCCTTCTTCTACTTCTTCTGATTCACCCTCCAGACTTCACCTTCTCCTTCTCCTTCTTCTACTTCTTCTGATTCACCCTCCAGACTTCACCTTATCCTTCTCCTTCTTCTACTTATTCTGATTCACCCTCCTGACTTCACCTTCTCCTTCTCCTTCTACTGCTTCTTCTGCTTCACCCTCCAGACTTCACCTTCTCCTTCTCCTTCTTCTGCTTCTTCTGCTTCACCCTCCAGACTTCACCTTCTCCTTCTCCTTCTTCTGCTTCTTCTGCTTCACCCTCCTGACTTCACCTTCTCCTTCTCCTTCTTCTACTTCTTCTGATTCACCCTCCAGACTTCACCTTCTCCTTCTCCTTCTTCTGCTTCTTCTGCTTCACCCTCCAGACTTCACCTTCTCCTTCTCCTTCTTCTGCTTCTTCTGCTTCGCCCTCCAGACTTCACCTTCTCCTTCTTCTGCTTCTTCTGCTTCACCCTCCAGACTTCACCTTCTCCTTTTCCTTCTTCTGCTTCTTCTGCTTCACCCTCCTGAATTCACCTTCTCCTTCTCCTTCTTCTACTTCTTCTGATTCACCCTCCAGACTTCACCTTCTCCTTCTCCTTCATCTGCTTCTTCTGCTTCACCCTCCAGACTTCACCTTCTCCTTCTCCTTCTTCTGCTTCTTCTGCTTCACCCTGCTGACTTCACCGTCTCCTTCTCCTTCTTCTACTTCTTCTGCTTCACCCCCCTGACTTCACCTTCTCCTTCTCCTTCTTCTGCTTCTTCTGATTCACCCTCCTAACTTCACCTTCTCCTTCTCCTTCTTCTGCTTCTTCTGATTCACCCTCCAAACTTCACCTTCTCCTTCTCCTCCTTCTGCTTCTTCTGATTCACCCTCCAGACTTCACCTTCTCCTTCTCCTTCTTCTCCTTCTTCTGATTCACCCTCCAGACTTCACCTTCTCCTTCTCCTTCTTCTACTTCTTCTGATTCACCCTCCAGACTTCACCTTCTCCTTCTCGTCTTCTACTTCTTCTGCTTCTCCCTCCAGACTTCACCTTCTCCTTCTCCTTCTTCTGCTTCTTCTGATTCACCCTCCAGACTTCACCTTCTCCTTCTCCTTCTTCTACTTCTACTTCTTCTGATTCACCCTCCAGACTTCACCTTCTCCTTCTCCTTCTTCTCCTTCTTCTGATTCACCCTGCAGACTTCACCTTCTCCTTCTCCTTCTTCTGCTTCTTCTGATTCACCCTCCAGGCTTCACCTTCTCCTTCTCCTTCTTCTGCTTCTTCTGCTTCGCCCTCCAGACTTCACCTTCTCCTTCTCCTTCTTCTGCTTCTTCTGCTTCTCACTCCAGACTTCACCTTCTCCTTCTCCTTCTTCTGCTTCTTCTGCTTCACCCTCCTGACTTCACCTTCTCCTTCTCCTTCTTCTACTTCTTCTGATTCACCCTCCAGACTCCACCTTCTCCTTCTCCTTCTTCTGCTTCTTCTGCTTCACCCTCCAGACTTCACCTTCTCCTTCTCCTTCTTCTGCTTCTTCTGCTGCGCCCTCCAGACTTCACCTTCTCCTTCTCCTTCTTCTGCTTCTTCTGCTTCACCCTCCTGCCTTCACCTTCTCCTTCTCCTTCTTCTACTTCTTCTGCTTCACCCCCCTGACTTCACCTTCTCCTTCTCCTTCTTCTGCTTCTTCTGATTCACCCTCCAAACTTCACCTTCTCCTTCTCCTTCTTCTGCTTCTTCTGATTCACCCTCCTGACTTCACCTTCTCCTTCTCCTTCTTCTGCTTCTTCTGATTCACCCTCCAGACTTCACCTTCTCCTTCTCCTTCTTCTGCTTCTTCTGATTCACCCTCCAGACTTCACCTTCTCCTTCTTCTGCTTCTTCTGATTCACCCTCCAGACCTCACCTTCTCCTTCTCGTTCTTCTACTTCTTCTGATTCACACTCCAGACTTCATCTTCTCCTTCTCCTTCTTCTGCTTCTTCTGATTCACCCTCCAGACTTCACCTTCTCCTTCTCGTTCTTCTGCTTCTTCTGGTTCACCCTCCTGACTTCACCTTCTCCTTCTCCTTCTTCTGCTTCTTCTGATTCACCCTCCAGACATCACCTTCTCCTTCTCCTTCTTCTACTTCTTCTGATTCACCCTCCAGACTTCACCTTCTCCTTCTCCTTTTTCTACTTCTTCAGATTCACCCTCCAGTCTTCACCTTCTACTTCTCCTTCTTCTGCTTCTTCTGCTTCACCCTCCATACTTCACCTTCTCCTTCTCTTTCTTCTGCTTCTTCTGATTCACCCTCCAGACTTCACCTTCTCCTTCTCCTTTTTCTGATTCTTCTGATTCACCCTCCAGACTTCACCTTCTCCTTCTCCTTCTTCTGCTTCTTCTGATTCACCCTCCTGACTTCACCTTCTCCTTATCCTTCTTCTACTTCTTCTGATTCACCGTCCTGACTTCACCTTCCCCTTCTCCTTCTTCTACTCCTTCTGCTTCACCCTCTAGACTTCACCTTCTCCTTCTCCTTCTTCTACTTCTTCTGATTCACCCTCCAGACTTCACCTTCTCCTTCTCCTTCTTCTGCTTCTGCTGATTCACCCTGCAGACTTCACCTTCTCCTTCTCCTTATTCTGCTTCTTCTGATTCACGCTCCAGACTTCACCTTCTCCTTCTCCTTCTTCTGCTTCTTCTCATTCACCCTCCAGACTTCGCCTTCTCCTTCTCCTTCTTCAACTTCTACTGATTCACCCTCCAGACTTCACCTTCTCCTTCTCCTTCTTCTACTTCTTCTGATTCACCCTCCAGTCCTCAACATCTCCTTCTCCTTCTTCTGCTTCTTCTGATTCACCCTCCAGACTTCACCTTCTCCTTCTCATTCTTCTGCTTCTTCTGATTCACCCTCCAGACTTCACCTTCTCCTTCTCGTTCTTCTACTTCTTCTGATTCACCCTCCAGACTTCACCTTCTCCTTCTCCTTCTTCTGCTTCTTCTGATTCACCCTCCAGACTTCACCTTCTCCTTCTCCTTCTTCTACTTCTTCTGATTCACCCTCCAGACTTCACCTTCTCCTTCTCCTTCTTCTACTTCTTCTGATTCACCCTCCAGACTTTACCTTCTCCTACTCCTTCTTCTACTTCTTCTGCTTCTCCCTCCAGACTTCACCTTCTCCTTCTCCTTCTTCTGCTTCTTCTGATTCACCCTCCAGACTTCACCTTCTCCTTCTCCTTCTTCTACTTCTTCTGATTCACCCTCCAGACTTCACCTTCTCCTTCTCCTTCTTCTACTTCTTCTGAATCACCCTCCAGACTTCACCTTCTCCTTCTCCTTCTTCTACTTCTTCTGATTCACCCTCCTGACTTCACCTTCTCCTTCTCCTTCTTCTGCTTCTTCTGCTTCACCCTCCAGACTTCACCTTCTCCTTCTCCTTCTTCTGCTTCTTCTGCTTCACCCTCCAGACTTCACCTTCTCCTTCTCCTTCTTCTGCTTCTTCTGCTTCACCCTCCTGACTTCACCTTCTCCTTCTCCTTCTTCTACTTCTTCTGATTCACCCTCCAGACTCCACCTTCTCCTTCTCCTTCTTCTGCTTCTTCTGCTTCACCCTCCAGACTTCACCTTCTCCTTCTCCTTCTTCTGCTTCTTCTGCTGCGCCCTCCAGACTTCACCTTCTCCTTCTCCTTCTTCTGCTTCTTCTGCTTCACCCTCCTGCCTTCACCTTCTCCTTCTCCTTCTTCTACTTCTTCTGCTTCACCCCCCTGACTTCACCTTCTCCTTCTCCTTCTTCTGCTTCTTCTGATTCACCCTCCAAACTTCACCTTCTCCTTCTCCTTCTTCTGCTTCTTCTGATTCACCCTCCTGACTTCACCTTCTCCTTCTCCTTCTTCTGCTTCTTCTGATTCACCCTCCAGACTTCACCTTCTCCTTCTCCTTCTTCTGCTTCTTCTGATTCACCCTCCAGACTTCTCCTTCTCCTTCTTCTGCTTCTTCTGATTCACCCTCCAGACTTCACCTTCTCCTTCTCGTTCTTCTGCTTCTTCTGGTTCACCCTCCTGACTTCACCTTCTCCTTCTCCTTCTTCTGCTTCTTCTGATTCACCCTCCAGACATCACCTTCTCCTTCTCCTTCTTCTACTTCTTCTGATTCACCCTCCAGACTTCACCTTCTCCTTCTCCTTTTTCTACTTCTTCAGATTCACCCTCCAGTCTTCACCTTCTACTTCTCCTTCTTCTGCTTCTTCTGCTTCACCCTCCATACTTCACCTACTCCTTCTCTTTCTTCTGCTTCTTCTGATTCACCCTCCAGACTTCACCTTCTCCTTCTCCTTTTTCTGATTCTTCTGATTCACCCTCCAGACTTCACCTTCTCCTTCTCCTTCTTCTGCTTCTTCTGATTCACCCTCCTGACTTCACCTTCTCCTTATCCTTCTTCTACTTCTTCTGATTCACCGTCCTGACTTCACCTTCCCCTTCTCCTTCTTCTACTCCTTCTGCTTCACCCTCTAGACTTCACCTTCTCCTTCTCCTTCTTCTACTTCTTCTGATTCACCCTCCAGACTTCACCTTCTCCTTCTCCTTCTTCTGCTTCTGCTGATTCACCCTGCAGACTTCACCTTCTCCTTCTCCTTATTCTGCTTCTTCTGATTCACGCTCCAGACTTCACCTTCTCCTTCTCCTTCTTCTGCTTCTTCTCATTCACCCTCCAGACTTCGCCTTCTCCTTCTCCTTCTTCAACTTCTTCTGATTCACCCTCCAGACTTCACCTTCTCCTTCTCCTTCTTCTACTTCTTCTGATTCACCCTCCAGTCCTCAACATCTCCTTCTCCTTCTTCTGCTTCTTCTGATTCACCCTCCAGACTTCACCTTCTCCTTCTCATTCTTCTGCTTCTTCTGATTCACCCTCCAGACTTCACCTTCTCCTTCTCGTTCTTCTACTTCTTCTGATTCACCCTCCAGACTTCACCTTCTCCTTCTCCTTCTTCTGCTTCTTCTGATTCACCCTCCAGACTTCACCTTCTCCTTCTCCTTCTTCTACTTCTTCTGATTCACCCTCCAGACTTCACCTTCTCCTTCTCCTTCTTCTACTTCTTCTGATTCACCCTCCAGACTTTACCTTCTCCTACTCCTTCTTCTACTTCTTCTGCTTCTCCCTCCAGACTTCACCTTCTCCTTCTCCTTCTTCTGCTTCTTCTGATTCACCCTCCAGACTTCACCTTCTCCTTCTCCTTCTTCTACTTCTTCTGATTCACCCTCCAGACTTCACCTTCTCCTTCTCCTTCTTCTACTTCTTCTGAAACACCCTCCAGACTTCACCTTCTCCTTCTCCTTCTTCTACTTCTTCTGATTCACCCTCCTGACTTCACCTTCTCCTTCTCCTTCTTCTGCTTCTTCTGCTTCACCCTCCAGACTTCACCTTCTCCTTCTCCTTCTTCTGCTTCTTCTGCTTCACCCTCCAGACTTCACCTTCTCCTTCTCCTTCTTCTGCTTCTTCTGCTTCACCCTCCTGACTTCACCTTCTCCTTCTCCTTTTTCTACTTCTTCTGATTCACCCTCTAGACTTCACCTTCTCCTTCTCCTTCTACTGCTTCTTCTGCTTCACCCTCCAGACTTCACCTTCTCCTTCTCCTTCTTCTGCTTCTTCTGCTTCGCCCTCCAGACTTCACCTTCTCCTTCTTCTGCTTCTTCTGCTTCACCCTCCAGACTTCACCTTCTCCTTCTCCATCTTCTGCTTCTTCTGCTTCACCCTCCTGACTTCACCTTCTCCTTCTCCTTCTTCTACTTCTTCTGATTCACCCTCCAGACTTCACCTTCTCCTTCTCCTTCTTCTGCTTCTTCTGCTTCACCCTCCAGACTTCACCTTCTCCTTCTCCTTCTTCTGCTTCTTCTGCTTCACCCTGCTGACTTCACCTTCTCCTTCTCCTTCTTCTACTTCTTCTGCTTCACCCCCCTGACTTCACCTTCTCCTTCTCCTTCTTCTGCTTCTTCTGATTCACCCTCCTAACTTCACCTTCTCCTTCTCCTTCTTCTGCTTCTTCTGATTCACCCTTCCGGACTTCACCTTCTCCTTCTCCTTCTTCTGCTTCATCTGATTCACCCTCCCGACTTCACCTTCTCCTTCTCCTTCTACTGCTTCTTCTGATTCACCCTCCAGACTTCACCTTCTCCTTCTCCTTCTTCTGCTTCTTCTGATTCACCCTCCAGACCTCACCTTCTCCTTCTCCTTCTTCTACTTCTTCTGATTCACCCTCCAGACTTCATCTTCTCCTTCTCCTTCTTCTGCTTCTTCTGATTCACCCTCCAGGCTTCAGCTTCTCCTTCTCCTTCTTCTGCTTCTTCTGATTCACCCTCCAGACTTCACCTTCTCCTTCTCCTTCTTCTACTTCTTCTGATTCACCCTCCAGACTTCACCTTCTCCTTCTCCTTCTTCTACTTCTTCCGATTCACCCTCCCGTCTTCACCTTCTCCTTCTCCTTCTTCTGGTTCTTCTGCTTCACCCTCCAGACTTCACCTTCTCCTTCTCTTTCTTCTGCTTCTTCTGATTCACCCTCCAGACTTCACCTTCTCCTTCTCCTTATTCTGCTTCTTCTGATTCACCCTCCAGACTTCACCTTCTCCTTCTCCTTCTTCTGCTTCTTCTGATTCACCCTCCAGACTTCACCTTCTCCTTCTCCTTCTTCTGCTTCTTCTGATTCACCCTCCAGACTTCACCTTCTCCTTCTCCTTCTTCTATTTCATCTGATTCACCCTCCAGACTTCATCTTCTCCTTTTCCTTCTTCTGCTTCTTCTGATTCACCCTCCAGACTTCACCTTCTCCTTCTCCTTCTTCTGCTTCTTCTGATTCACCCTCCAGACTTCACATTCTCCTTCTCCTTCTTCTACTCCTTCTGATTCACCCTCCAGACTTCACCTTCTCCTTCTCCCTCTTCTACTTCTTCTGATTCACCCTCCAGACTTCATCTTCTCCTTCTCCTTCTTCTGCTTCTTCTGATTCACCCTCCTGACTTCACCTTCTCCTTCTCCTTCTTCTGCTTCTTCTGATTCACCCTCCAGACTTCACCTTCTCCTTCTCCTTCTTCTACTTCTTCTGATTCAC
Organism: Somniosus microcephalus; assembly: GCF_052327205.1. NCBI lineage: Eukaryota > Metazoa > Chordata > Chondrichthyes > Squaliformes > Somniosidae > Somniosus > Somniosus microcephalus. The sequence continues at coordinate 23,288 of NW_028225914.1, forward strand.
CCTCCAGACTTCACCTTCTCCTTCTACTTCTTCTGCTTCTTCTGATTCACCCTCCAGACTTCAACTTCTCCTTCTCGTTCTTCTGCTTCTTCTGATTCACCCTCCAGACTTCACCTTCTCCTTCTCCTTCTTCTGCTTCTTCTGATTCACCCTCCAAACTTCACCTTCTCCTTTTCCTTCTTCTGCTTCTTCTGATTCACCCTCCAGACATCACCTTCTCCTTCTCCTTCTTCTACTTCTTCTGATTCACCCTCCAGACTTCACCTTCTCCTTCTCCTTCTTCTGCTTCTTCTGATTCACCCTCCAGACTTCAACTTCTCCTTCTCCTTCGTCTACTTCTTCTGATTCACCCTCCAGACTATACCTTCTCCTTCTCCTTCTTCTACTTCTTCTGATTCACCCTCCAGACTTCACCTGCTCCTTCTCCTTCTTCTGCTTCTTCTGATTCACCCTCCAGACTTCACCTTCTCCTTCTCCTTCTTCTACTTCTTCTGATTCACCATCCAGACTTCACCTTCTCCTTCTCCTTCTTCTACTTCTTCTGATTCACCCTCCAGACTTCACCTTCTCCTTCTCCTTCTTCTACTTCTTCTGCTTCTCCCTCCAGACTTCACCTTCTCCTTCTCCTTCTTCTGCTTCTTCTGATTCACCCTCCAAACTTCACCTTCTCCTTCTCCTTCTTCTACTTCTTCTGATTCTCCCTCCAGACTTCACCTTCTCCTTCTCCTTCTTCTCCTTCTTCTGATTCACCCTCCAGACTTCACCTTCTCCTTCTCCTTCTTCTGCTTCTTCTGATTCACCCTCCAGACTTCACCTTCTCCTTCTCCTTCTTCTGCTTCTTCTGCTTCGCCCTCCAGACTTCTCCTTCTCCTTCTCCTTCTTCTGCTTCACCCTCCAGACTTCACCTTCTCCTTCTCCTTCTTCTGGTCTTCTGCTTCACCCTCCTGACTTCACCTTCTCCTTCTCCTTCTTCTACTTCATCTGATTCACCCTCCAGACTTCACCTTCTCCTTCTCCTTCTTCTGCTTCTTCTGCTTCACCCTCCGGACTTCACCTTCTCCTTCTCCTTCTTCTGCTTCTTCTGCTGCGCCCTCCAGACTTCATCTTCTCCTTCTCCTTCTTAAGCTTCTTCTGATTCACCCTCCAGACATCACCTTCTCCTTCTCCTTCTTCTACTTCTTCTGATTCACCCTCCAGACTTCACCTTCTACTTCTCCTTCTTCTACTTCTTCTGATTCACCCTCCAGACTTCACCTTCTCCTTCTCCTTCTTCTACTTCTTCTGATTCACCCTCCTGACTTCACCTTCTCCTTCTCCTTCTTCTGCTTCTTCTGCTTCACCCTCCAGACTTCACCTTCTCCTTCTCCTTCTTCTGCTTCTTCTGCTTCACCCTCCTGACTTCACCTTCTCCTTCTCCTTCTTCTACTTCTTCTGATTCACCCTCCAGACTTCACCTTCTCCTTCTCCTTCTTCTGCTTCTTCTGCTTCACCCTCCAGACTTCACCTTCTCCTTCTCCTTCTTCTGCTTCTTCTGCTTCGCCCTCCAGACTTCACCTTCTCCTTCTCCTTCTTCTGCTTCTTCTGCTTAACCCTCCAGACTTCACCTTCTCCTTCTCCTTCTTCTTCTTCTTCTGCTTCACCCTCCTGACTTCACCTTCTCCTTCTCCTTCTTCTACTTGTTCTGATTCACCCTCCAGACTTCACCTTCTCCTTCTCCTTCTTCTGCTTCTTCTGCTTCACCCTCCAGACTTCACCTTCTCCTTCTCCTTCTTCTGCTTCTTCTGCTTCACCCTGCTGACTTCACCGTCTCCTTCTCCTTCTTCTACTTCTTCTGCTTCACCCCCCTGACTTCACCTTCTCCTTCTCCTTCTTCTGCTTCTTCTGATTCACCCTCCTAACTTCACCTTCTCCTTCTCCTTCTTCTGCTTCTTCTGATTCACCCTCCAAACTTCACCTTCTCCTTCTCCTTCTTCTGCTTCTTCTGATTCACCCTCCAGACTTCACCTTCTCCTTCTCCTTCTTCTACTTCTTCTGATTCACCCTCCAGACTTCACCTTCTCCTTCTCCTTCTTCTGCTTCTTCTGATTCACCCTCCAGACTTCACCTTCTCCTTCTCCTTCGTCTACTTCTTCTGATTCACCCTCCAGACTACACCTTCTCCTTCTCCTTCTTCTACTTCTTCTGATTCACCCTCCAGACTTCACCTGCTCCTTCTCCTTCTTCTGCTTCTTCTGATTCACCCTCCGGACTTCACCTTCTCCTTCTCCTTCTTCTACTTCTTCTGATTCACCCTCCAGACTTCACCTTCTCCTTCTTCTACTTCTTCTGATTCACCCTCCAGACTTCACCTTCTCCTTCTCCTTCTTCTACTTCTTCTGCATCTCCCTCCAGACTTCACCATCTCCTTCTCCTTCTTCTGCTTCTTCTGATTCACACTCCAGACTTCACCTTCTCTTTCTCCTTCTTCTACTTCTTCTGATTCACCCTCCAGACTTCACCTTCTCCCTCTCCTTCTTCTCCTTCTTCTGATTCACCCTCCAGACTTCACCTTCTCCTTCTCCTTCTTCTGCTTCTTCTGATTCACCCTCCAGACTTCACCTTCTCCTTTTCCTTCTTCTGCTTCTTCTGCTTCTCCCTCCAGACTTCACCTTCTCCTTCTCCTTCTTCTGCTTCTTCTGCTTCACCCTCCAGACTTCACCTTCTCCTTCTCCTTCTTCTGCTTCTTCTGCTTTACCCTCCTGACTTCACCTTCTCCTTCTCCTTCTTCTACTTCTTCTGATTCACCCTCCAGACTTCACCTTCTCCTTCTCCTTCTTCTGCTTCTTCTGCTTCACCCTCCAGACTTCACCTTCTCCTTCTCCTTCTTCTGCTTCTTCTGCTGCGCCCTCCAGACTTCACCTTCTCCTTCTCCTTCTTCTGCTTCTTCTGCTTCACCCTCCTGACTTCACCTTCTCCTTCTCCTTCTTCTACTTCTTCTGCTTCACCCCCCTGACTTCACCTTCTCCTTCTCCTTCTTCTGCTTCTTCTGATTCACCCTCCTAACTTCACCTTCTCCTTCTCCTTCTTCTGCTTCTTCTGATTCACCCTCCTGACTTCACCTTCTCCTTCTCCTTCTTCTGCTTCTTCTGGTTCACCCTCCAGACTTCACCTTCTCCTTCTCCTTCTTCTGCTTCTTCTGATTCACCCTCCAGACTTCACCTTCTCCTTCTCCTTCTTCTGCTTCTTCTGATTCACCCTCCAGACCTCACCTTCTCCTTCTCGTTCTTCTACTTCTTCTGATTCACCCTCCAGACTTCATCTTCTCCTTCTCCTTCTTCTGCTTCTTCTGATTCACCCTCCAGACTTCATCTTCTCCTTCTCCTTCTTCTGCTTCTTCTGCTTCACCCTCCAGACTTCACCTTCTCCTTCTCCTTCTTCTGCTTCTTCTGCTGTGCCCTCCAGACTTCATCTTCTCCTTCTCCGTCTTCTGCTTCTTCTGATTCACCCTCCAGACTTCACCTTCTACTTCTCCTTCTTCTACTTCTTCTGATTCACCCTCCAGACTTCACCTTCTCCTTCTCCTTCTTCTACTTCTTCTGATTCACCCTCCAGACTTCACCTTCTCCTTCTCCTTCTTCTGCTTCTTCTGCTTCACCCTCCAGACTTCACCTTCTCCTTCTCCTTCTTCTGCTTCTTCTGCTGCGCCCTCCAGACTTCATCTTCTCCTTCTCCTTCTTCTGCTTCTTCTGATTCACCCTCCTGACTTCACCTTCTCCTTCTCCTTCTTCTACTTCTTCTGATTCACCCTCCTGACTTCACCTTCCCCTTCTCCTTCTTCTACTCCTTCTGTTTCACCCTCTAGACTTCCCCTTCTCCTTCTCCTTCTTCTACTTCTTCTGATTCACCCTCCATACTTCACCTTCTCCTTCTCCTTCTTCTGCTTCTTCTGATTCACCCTCCAGACTTCACATTCTCCTTCTCCTTATTCTGCTTCTTCTGATTCACCCTCCAGTCCTCACCATCTCCTTCTCCTTCTTCTGCTTCTTCTGATGCACCCTCCAGACTTCACCTTCTCCTTCTCCTTCTTCTGCTTCTTCTGATTCACCCTCCAGACTTCACCTTCTCCTTCTCCTTCTTCTACTTCTTCTGATTCACCCTCCAGACTTCACCTTCTCCTTCTCCTTCTTCTACTTCTTCTGATTCACCCTCCAGTCCTCACCATCTCCTTCTCCTTCTTCTGCTTCTTCTGATTCACCCTCCAGACTTCACCTTCTCCTTCTCCTTCTTCTGCTTCTTCTGATTCACCCTCCAGACTTCACCTTCTCCTTCTCCTTCTTCTGCTTCTTCTGATTCACCCTCCAGACTTCACCTTCTCCTTCTCCTTCTTCTACTTCTTCTGATTCACCCTCCAGACTTCACCTTCTCCTTCTCCTTCTTCTGCTTCTTCTGATTCACCCTCCAGACTTCACCTTCTCCTTCTCCTTCTTCTACTTCTTCTAATTCACCCTCCAGACTTCACCTTCTCCTTCTCCTTCTTCTACTTCTTCTGATTCACCCTCCAGACTTTACCTTCTCCTTCTCCTTCTTCTACATCTTCTGCTTCTCCCTCCAGACTTCACCTTCTCCTACTCCTTCTTCTGCTTCTTCTGATTCACCCTCCAGACATCACCTTCTCCTTCTCCTTCTTCTACTTCTTCTGATTCACCCACCAGACTTCACCTTCTTCTTCTTCTTCTACTTCTTCTGATTCACCCTCCAGACTTCACCTTCTCCTTCTCCTTCTTCTACTTCTTCTGATTCACCCTCCTGACTTCACCTTCTCCTTCTCCTTCTTCTGCTTCTTCTGCTTCACCCTCCAGACTTCACCTTCTCCTTCTCCTTCTTCTGCTTCTTCTGCTTCACCCTCCAGACTTCACCTTCTCCTTCTCCTTCTTCTGCTTCTTCTGCTTCACCCTCCTGACTTCACCTTCTCCTTCTCCTTCTTCTACTTCTTCTGATTCACCCTCCAGACTTCACCTTCTCCTTCTCCTTCTTCTGCTTCTTCTGCTTCACCCTCCAGACTTCACCTTCTCCTTCTCCTTCTTCTGCTTCTTCTGCTTCGCCCTCCAGACTTCACCTTCTCCTTCTCCTTCTTCTGCTTCTTCTGCTTCACACTCCAGACTTCACCTTCTCCTTCTCCTTCTTCTGCTTCTTCTGCTTCACCCTCCTGACTTCACCTTCTCCTTCTCCTTCTTCTACTTCTTCTGATTCACCCTCCAGACTTCACTTTCTCCTTCTCCTTCTTCTGCTTCTTCTGCTTCACCCTCCAGACTTCACCTTCTCCTTCTCCTTCTTCTGCTTCTTCTGCTTCACCCTGCTGACTTCACCTTCTCCTTCTCCTTATTCTACTTCTTCTGCTTCACCCCCCTGACTTCACCTTCTCCTTCTCCTTCTTCTGCTTCTTCTGATTCACCCTCCTGACTTCACCTTCTCCTTCTCCTTCTTCTGCTTCATCTAATTCACCCTCCAGGCTTCACCTTCTCCTTCTCCTTCTTCTGCTTCTTCTGATTCACCCTCTAGACTTCACCTTCTCCTTCTCCTTCTTCTGCTTCTTCTGATTCACCCTCCAGACTTCACCCTCTCCTTCTCCTTCTTCTACTTCTTCTGATTCACCCTCCAGACTTCACCTTCTCCTTCTCCTTCTTCTGCTTCTTCTGATTCACCCTCCTAACTTCACCTTCTCCTTCTCCTTCTTCAGCTTCTTCTGATTCACCCTCTAAACTTCACCTTCTCCTTCTCCTTCTTCTGCTTCTTCTGATTCACCCTCCAGACTTCACCTTCTCCTTCTCCTTCTTCTACTTCTTCTGATTCACCCTCCAGACTTCACCTTCTCCTACTCCTTCTTCTGCTTCTTCTGATTCACCCTCCAGACTTCACCTTCTCCTTCTCCTTCGTCTACTTCTTCTGATTCACCCTCCAGACTACACCTTCTCCTTCTCCTTCTTCTACTTCTTCTGATTCACCCTCCAGACTTCACCTGCTCCTTCTCCTTCTTCTGCTTCTTCTGATTCACCCTCCAGACTTCACCTTCTCCTTCTCCTTCTTCTACTTCTTCTGATTCACCCTCCAGACTTCACCTTCTCCTTCTTCTACTTCTTCTGATTCACCCTCCAGACTTCACCTTCTCCTTCTCCTTCTTCTACTTCTTCTGCATCTCCCTCCAGACTTCACCTTCTCCTTCTCCTTCTTCTGCTTCTTCTGATTCACCCTCCAGACTTCACCTTCTCCTTCTCCTTCTTCTACTTCTTCTGATTCACCCTCCAGACTTCACCTTCTCCCTCTCCTTCTTCTCCTTCTTCCGATTCACCCTCCAGACTTCACCTTCTCCTTCTCCTTCTTCTGCTTCTTCTGATTCACCCTCCAGACTTCACCCTCTCCTTTTCCTTCTTCTGCTTCTTCTGCTTCGCCCTCCAGACTTCACCTTCTCCTTCTCCTTCTTCTGCTTCTTCTGCTTCACCCTCCAGACTTCACCTTCTCCTTCTCCTTCTTCTGCTTCTTCTGCTTCACCCTCCAGACTTCACATTCTCCTTCTCCTTCTTCTGCTTCTTCTGCTGCGCCCTCCAGACTTCACCTTCTCCTTCTCCTTCTTCTGCTTCTTCTGCTTCACCCTCCTGACTTCACCTTCTCCTTCTCCTTCTTCTACTTCTTCTGCTTCACCCCCCTGACTTCACCTTCTCCTTCTCCTTCTTCTGCTTCATCTGATTCACCCTCCAGACTTCACCTTCTCCTTCTCCTTCTTCTGCTTCTTCTGATTCACCCTCCAGACTTCACCTTCTCCTTCTCCTTCTTCTGCTTCTTCTGATTCACCCTCCAGACTTCACCTTCTCCTTCTCCTTCTTCTGCTTCTTCTGCTGCGCCCTCCATACTTCACCTTCTCCTTCTCCTTCTTCTGCTTCTTCTGATTCACCCTCCTAACTTCACCTTCTCCTTCTCCTTCTTCTGCTTCTTCTGATTCACCCTCCTGACTTCACCTTCTCCTTCTCCTTCTTCTGCTTCATCTGATTCACCCTCCAGACTTCACCTTCTCCTTCTCCTTCTTCTGCTTCTTCTGATTCACCCTCCAGACTTCACCTTCTCCTTCTCCTTCTTCTGCTTCTTCTGATTCACCCTCCAGACCTCACCTTCTCCTTCTCGTTCTTCTACTTCTTCTGATTCACCCTCCAGACTTCATCTTCTCAATCTCCTTCTTCTGCTTCTTCTGATTCACCCTCCAGACTTCATCTTCTCCTTCTCCTTCTTCTGCTTCTTCTGCTTCACCCTCCAGACTTCACCTTCTCCTTCTCCTTCTTCTGCTTCTTCTGCTGTGCCCTCCAGACTTCATCTTCTCCTTCTCCTTCTTCTGCTTCTTCTGATTCACCCTCCAGACTTCACCTTCTCCTTCTCCTTCTTCTGCTTCTTCTGATTCACCCTCCAGACTTCACCTTCTCCTTCTCCTTCTTCTGCTTCTTCTGATTCACCCTCCAGACCTCACCTTCTCCTTCTCGTTCTTCTACTTCTTCAGATTCACCCTCCAGACTTCACCTTCTCCTTCTCCTTCTTCTGCTTCTTCTGATTCACCCTCCAGACTTCACCTTCTCCTTCTCCTTCGTCTACTTCTTCTGATTCACCCTCCAGACTACACCTTCTCCTTCTCCTTCTTCTACTTCTTCTGATTCACCCTCCAGACTTCACCTGCTCCTTCTCCTTCTTCTGCTTCTTCTGATTCACCCTCCAGACTTCACCTTCTCCTTCTCCTTCTTCTACTTCTTCTGATTCACCCTCCAGACTTCACCTTCTCCTTCTTCTACTTCTTCTGATTCACCCTCCAGACTTCACCTTCTCCTTCTCCTTCTTCTACTTCTTCTGCATCTCCCTCCAGACTTCACCTTCTCCTTCTCCTTCTTCTGCTTCTTCTGATTCACCCTCCAGACTTCACCTTCTCCTTCTCCTTCTTCTACTTCTTCTGCATCTCCCTCCAGACTTCACCTTCTCCTTCTCCTTCTTCTGCTTCTTCTGATTCACCCTCCAGACTTCACCTTCTCCTTCTCCTTCTTCTACTTCTTCTGATTCACCCTCAAGACTTCACCTTCTCCCTCTTCTTCTTCTCCTTCTTCTGATTCACCCTCCAGACTTCACCTTCTCCTTCTCCTTCTTCTGCTTCTTCTGATTCACCCTCCAGACTTCACCTTCTCCTTTTCCTTCTTCTGCTTCTTCTGCTTCGCCCTCCAGACTTCACCTTCTCCTTCTCCTTCTTCTGCTTCTTCTGCTTCACCCTCCAGACTTCACCTTCTCCTTCTCCTTCTTCTGCTTCTTCTGCTTTACCCTCCTGACTTCACCTTCTCCTTCTCCTTCTTCTACTTCTTCTGATTCACCCTCCAGACTTCACCTTCTCCTTCTCCTTCTTCTGCTTCTTCTGCTTCACCCTCCAGACTTCACCTTCTCCTTCTCCTTCTTCTGCTTCTTCTGCTTCACCCTCCTGACTTCACCTTCTCCTTCTCCTTCTTCTACTTCTTCTGCTTCACCCCCCTGACTTCACCTTCTCCTTCTCCTTCTTCTGCTTCTTCTGATTCACCCTCCTAACTTCACCTTCTCCTTCTCCTTCTTCTGCTTCTTCTGATTCACCCTCCTGACTTCACCTTCTCCTTCTCCTTCTTCTGCTTCTTCTGATTCACCCTCCAGACTTCACCTTCTCCTTCTCCTTCTTCTGCTTCTTCTGATTCACCCTCCAGACTTCACCTTCTCCTTCTCCTTCTTCTGCTTCTTCTGATTCACCCTCCAGACCTCACCTTCTCCTTCTCGTTCTTCTACTTCTTCTGATTCACCCTCCAGACTTCATCTTCTCCTTCTCCTTCTTCTGCTTCTTCTGCTTCACCCTCCAGACTTCACCTTCTCCTTCTCCTTCTTCTGCTTCTTCTGCTGTGCCCTCCAGACTTCATCTTCTCCTTCTCCTTCTTCTGCTTCTTCTGATTCACCCTCCAGACTTCACCTTCTCCTTCTCCTTCTTCTTCTTCTTCTGATTCACCCTCCAGACTTCACCTTCTCCTTCTCCTTCTTCTACTTCTTCTGATTCACCCTCCAGACTTCACCTTCTCCTTGTCCTTCTTCTGCTTCTTCTGCTTCACCCTCCAGACTTCACCTTCTCCTTCTCCTTCTTCTGCTTCTTCTGCTGCGCCCTCCAGACTTCATCTTCTCCTTCTCCTTCTTCTGCTTCTTCTGATTCACCCTCCTGACTTCACCTTCTCCTTCTCCTTCTTCTACTTCTTCTGATTCACCCTCCTGACTTCACCTTCCCCTTCTCCTTCTTCTACTCCTTCTGTTTCACCCTCTAGACTTCCCCTTCTCCTTCTCCTTCTTCTACTTCTTCTGATTCACCCTCCAGACTTCACCTTCTCCTTCTCCTTCTTCTGCTTCTTCTGATTCACCCTCCAGACTTCACATTCTCCTTCTCCTTATTCTGCTTCTTCTGATTCACCCTCCAGTCCTCACCATCTCCTTCTCCTTCTTCTGCTTCTTCTGATGCACCCTCCAGAATTCACCTTCTCCTTCTCCTTCTTCTGCTTCTTCTGATTCACCCTCCAGACTTCACCTTCTCCTTCTCCTTCTTCTACTTCTTCTGATTCACCCTCCAGACTTCACCTTCTCCTTCTCCTTCTTCTACTTCTTCTGATTCACCCTCCAGTCCTCACCATCTCCTTCTCCTTCTTCTGCTTCTTCTGATTCACCCTCCAGACTTCACCTTTTCCTTCTCCTTCTTCTGCTTCTTCTGATTCACCCTCCAGACTTCACCTTCTCCTTCTCCTTCTTCTGCTTCTTCTGATTCACCCTCCAGACTTCACCTTCTCCTTCTCCTTCTTCTACTTCTTCTGATTCACCCTCCAGACTTCACCTTCTCCTTCTCCTTCTTCTGCTTCTTCTGATTCACCCTTCAGACTTCACCTTCTCCTTCTCCTTCTTCTTCTTCTTCTGATTCACCCTCCAGACTTCACCTTCTCCTTCTCCTTCTTCTACTTCTTCTGATTCACCCTCCAGACTTTACCTTCTCCTTCTCCTTCTTCTACTTCTTCTGCTTCTCCCTCCAGACTTTACCTTCTCCTTCTCCTTCTTCTGCTTCTTCTGATTCACCCTCCAGACATCACCTTCTCCTTCTCCTTCTTCTACTTCTTCTGATTCACCCACCAGACTTCACCTTCTTCTTCTTCTTCTACTTCTTCTGATTCACCCTCCAGACTTCACCTTCTCCTTCTCCTTCTTCTACTTCTTCTGATTCAGCCTCCTGACTTCACCTTCTCCTTCTCCTTCTTCTGCTTCTTCTGCTTCACTCTCCAGACTTCACCTTCTCCTTCTCCTTCTTCTGCTTCTTCTGCTTCACCCTCCAGACTTCACCTTCTCCTTCTCCTTCTTCTGCTTCTTCTGCTTCACCCTCCTGACTTCACCTTCTCCTTCTCCTTCTTCTACTTCTTCTGATTCACCCTCCAGACTTCACCTTCTCCTTCTCCTTCTTCTGCTTCTTCTGCTTCACCCTCCAGACTTCACCTTCTCCTTCTCCTTCTTCTGCTTCTTCTGCTTCGCCTTCCAGACTTCACCTTCTCCTTCTCCTTCTTCTGCTTCTTCTGCTTCACCCTCCAGACTTCACCTTCTCCTTCTCCTTCTTCTGCTTCTTCTGCTTCACCCTCCTGACTTCACCTTCTCCTTCTCCTTCTTCTACTTCTTCTGATTCACCCTCCAGACTTCACTTTCTCCTTCTCCTTCTTCTGCTTCTTCTGCTTCACCCTCCAGACTTCACCTTCTCCTTCTCCTTCTTCTGCTTCTTCTGCTTCACCCTGCTGACTTCACCTTCTCCTTCTCCTTCTTCTACTTCTGCTGCTTCACCCCCCTGACTTCACCTTCTCCTTCTCCTTCTTCTGCTTCTTCTGATTCACCCTCCTAACTTCACCTTCTCCTTCTCCTTCTTCTGCTTCTTCTGATTCACCCTCCTGACTTCACCTTCTCCTTCTCCTTCTTCTGCTTCATCTGATTCACCCTCCAGACTTCACCTTCTCCTTCTCCTTCTTCTGCTTCTTCTGATTCACCCTCTAGACTTCACCTTCTCCTTCTCCTTCTTCTACTTCTTCTGATTCACCCTCCAGACCTCACCTTCTCCTTCTCCTTCTTCTACTTCTTCTGATTCACCCTCCAGACTTCAACTTCTCCTTCTCCTTCTTCTGCTTCTTCTGATTCACCCTCCAGACTTCACCTTCTCCTTCTCCTTCTTCTGCTTCTTCTGATTCACCCTCCAGACTTCACCTTTTCCTTCTCCTTCTTCTACTTCTTCTGATTCACCCTTCAGACTTCACCTTCTCCTTCTCCTTCTTCTACTTCTTCTGAGTCACCCTCCAGTCTTCACCTTCTCCTTCTCCTTCTTCTGCTTCTTCTGCTTCACCCTCCAGACTTCACCTTCTCCTTCTCTTTCTTCTGCTTCTTCTGATTCACCCTCCAGACTTCACCTTCTCCTTCTCCTTCTTCTGATTCTTCTGATTCACCCTCCAGACTTCACCTTCTCCTTCTCCTTCTTCTGCTTCTTCTGATTCACCCTCCTGACTTCACCTTCTCCTTCTCCTTCTTCTACTTCTTCTGATTCACCCTCCTGACTTCACCTTCTCCTTCTCCTTCTTCTACTTCTTCTGCTTCACCCTCCAGACTTCACCTTCTCCTTCTCCTTCTTCTACTTCTTCTGATTCACCCTCCAGACTTCACCTTCTCCTTCTCCTTCTTCTGCTTCTTCTGCTTCACCCTCCTGACTTCACCTTCTCCTTCTCCTTCTTCTACTTCTTCTGCTTCACCCCCCTGACTTCACCTTCTCCTTCTCCTTCTTCTGCTTCTTCTGATTCACCCTCCTAACTTCACCTTCTCCTTCTCCTTCTTCTGCTTCTTCTGATTCTCCCTCCTGACTTCACCTTCTCCTTCTCCTTCTTCTGCTTCTTCTGATTCACCCTCCAGACTTCTCCTTCTCCTTCTCCTTCTTCTGCTTCTTCTGATTCACCCTCCAGACTTCACCTTCTCCTTCTTCTGCTTCTTCTGATTCACCCTCCAGACCTCACCTTCTCCTTCTCGTTCTTCTACTTCTTCTGATTCACCCTCCAGACTTCATCTTCTCCTTCTCCTTCTTCTGCTTCTTCTGATTCACCCTCCAGACTTCACCTTCTCCTTCTCCTTCTTCTGCTTCTTCTGCTTCACCCTTCAGACTTCACCTTCTCCTTCTCCTTCTTCTGCTTCTTCTGCTGCGCCCTCCAGACTTCATCTTCTCCTTCTCCTTCTTCTGCTTCTTCTGGTTCACCCTCCAGACTTCACCTTCTCCTTCTCCTTCTTCTACTTCTTCTGATTCACCCTCCAGACTTCACCTTCACCTTCTCCTTCTTCTACTTCTTCTGATTCACCCTCCAGACTTCACCTTCTCCTTCTCCTTCTTCTGCTTCTTCTGCTTCACCCTCCAGACTTCACCTTCTCCTTCTCCTTCTTCTGCTTCTTCTGCTGCGCCCTCCAGACTTCATCTTCTCCTTCTCCTTCTTCTGCTTCTTCTGATTCACCCTCCTGACTTCACCTTCTACTTCTCCTTCTTCTACTTCTTCTGATTCACCCTCCTGACTTCACCTTCCACTTCTCCCTCTTCTACTCCTTCTGTTTCACCCTCTAGACTTCACCTTCTCCTTCTCCTTCTTCCACTTCTTCTGATTCACCATCCAGACTTCACCTTCTCCTTCTCCTTCTTCTGCTTCTTCTGATTCACCCTCCAGACTTCACCTTCTCCTTCTCCTTATTCTGCTTCTTCTGATTCACCCCCCAGCCCTCACCATCTCCTTCTCCTTCTTCTGCTTCTTCTGATTCACCCTGCTGACTTCACCTTCTCCTTCTCCTTCTTCTACTTCTTCTGCTTCACCTCCCTGACTTCACCTTCTCATTCTCCTTCTTCTGCTTCTTCTGATTCACCCTCCTAACTTCACCTTCTCATTCTCCTTCTTCTGCTTCTTCTGATTCACCCTCCTGACTTCACCTTCTACTTCTCCTTCTTCTGCTTCATCTGATTCACCCTCCAGACTTCACCTTCTCCTTCTCCTTCTTCTGCTTCTTCTGATTCACCCTCTAGACTTCACCTTCTCCTTCTCCTTCTTCTACTTCTTCTGATTCACCCTCCAGACCTCACCTTCTCCTTCTCCTTCTTCTACTTCTTCTGATTCACCCTCCAGACTTCATCTTCTCCTTCTCCTTCTTCTGCTTCTTCTGATTCACCCTCCAGACTTCACCTTCTCCTTCTCCTTCTTCTGCTTCTTCTGATTCACCATCCAGACTTCACCTTCTCCTTCTCCTTCTTCTACTTCTTCTGATTCACCCTCCAGACTTCACCTTCTCCTTCTCCTTCTTCTACTTCTTCTGATTCACCCTCCAGTCTTCACCTTCTCCTTCTCCTTCTTCTGCTTCTTCTGCTTCACCCTCCAGACTTCACCTTCTCCTTCTCTTTCTTCTGCTTCTTCTGATTCACCCTCCAGACTTCACCTTCTCCTTCTCCTTCTTCTGATTCTTCTGATTCACCCCCAGACTTCACCTTCTCCTTCTCCTTCTTCTGCTTCTTCTGATTCACCCTCCTGACTTCACCTTCTCCTTCTCCTTCTTCCACTTCTTCTGATTCACCCTCCTGACTTCACCTTCTCCTTCTCCTTCTTCTACTTCTTCTGATTCACCCTCCAGACTTCACCTTCTCCTTCTCCTTCTTCTGCTTCTTCTGCTTCACCCTCCTGACTTCACCTTCTCCTTCTCCTTCTTCTACTTCTTCTGCTTCACCCCCCTGACTTCCCCTTCTCCTTCTCCTTCTTCTGCTTCTTCTGATTCACCCTCCTAACTTCACCTTCTCCTTCTCCTTCTTCTGCTTCTTCTGATTCATCCTCCTGACTTCACCTTCTCCTTCTCCTTCTTCTGCTTCTTCTGATTCACCCTCCAGACTTCACCTTCTCCTTCTCCTTCTTCTGCTTCTTCTGATTCACCCTCCAGACTTCACCTTCTCCTTCTCCTTCTTCTGCTTCTTCTGATTCACCCTCCAGACCTCAACTTCTCCTTCTCGTTCTTCTACTTCTTCTGATTCACCCTCCAGACTTCATCTTCTCCTTCTCCTTCTTCTGCTTCTTCTGATTCACCCTCCAGACTTCATCTTCTCCTTTTCCTTCTTCTGCTTCTTCTGCTTCACCCTCCAGACTTCACCTTCTCCTTCTCCTTCTTCTGCTTCTTCTGCTGTGCCCTCCAGACTTCATCTTCTCCTTCTCCTTCTTCTGCTTCTTCTGATTCACCCTCCAGACTTCACCTTCTCCTTCTCCTTCTTCTACTTCTTCTGCTTCACCCCCTGACTTCACCTTCTCCTTCTCCTTCTTCTGCTTCTTCTGATTCACCCTCCTAACTTCACCTTCTCCTTCTCCTTCTTCTGCTTCTTCTGATTCACCCTCCTGACTTCACCTTCTCCTTCTCCTTCTTCTGCTTCTTCTGATTCACCCTCCAGACTTCACCTTCTCCTTCTCCTTCTTCTGCTTCTTCTGATTCACCCTCCAGACTTCACCTTCTCCTTCTCCTTCTTCTGCTTCTTCTGATTCACCCTCCAGACCTCACCTTCTCCTTCTCGTTCTTCTACTTCTTCTGATTCACCCTCCAGACTTCATCTTCTCCTTCTCCTTCTTCTGCTTCTTCTGATTCACCCTCCAGACTTCATCTTCTCCTTCTCCTTCTTCTGCTTCTTCTGCTTCACCCTCCAGACTTCACCTTCTCCTTCTCCTTCTTCTGCTTCTTCTGCTGTGCCCTCCAGACTTCATCTTCTCCTTCTCCTTCTTCTGCTTCTTCTGATTCACCCTCCAGACTTCACCTTCTCCTTCTCCTTCCTCTACTTCTTCTGATTCACCCTCCAGACTTCACCTTCTCCTTCTCCTTCTTCTACTTCTTCTGATTCACCCTCCATACTTCACCTTCTCCTTCTCCTTCTTCTGCTTCTTCTGCTTCACCCTCCAGACTTCACCTTCTCCTTCTCCTTCTTCTGCTTCTTCTGCTGCGCCCTCCAGACTTCATCTTCTCCTTCTCCTTCTTCTGCTTCTTCTGATTCATCCTCCTGACTTCACCTTCTCCTTCTCCTTCTTCTACTTCTTCTGATTCACCCTCCTGACTTCACCTTCCCCTTCTCCTTCTTCTACTCCTTCTGTTTCACCCTCTAGACTTCCCCTTCTCCTTCTCCTTCTTCTACTTCTTCTGATTCACCCTCCAGACTTCAACTTCTCCTTCTCCTTCTTCTGCTTCTTCTGATTCACCCTCCAGACTTCACATTCTCCTTCTCCTTATTCTGCTTCTTCTGATTCACCCTCCAGTCCTCACCATCTCCTTCTCCTTCTTCTGCTTCTTCTGATGCACCCTCCAGACTTCACCTTCTCCTTCTCCTTCTTCTGCTTCTTCTGATTCACCCTCCAGACTTCACCTTCTCCTTCTCCTTCTTCTACTTCTTCTGATTCACCCTCCAGACTTCACCTTCTCCTTCTCCTTCTTCTACTTCTTCTGATTCACCCTCCAGTCCTCACCATCTCCTTCTCCTTCTTCTGCTTCTTCTGATTCACCCTCCAGACTTCACCTTCTCCTTCTCCTTCTTCTGCTTCTTCTGATTCACCCTCCAGACTTCACCTTCTCCTTCTCCTTCTTCTGCTTCTTCTGATTCTCCCTCCAGACTTCACCTTCTCCTTCTCCTTCTTCTACTTCTTCTGATTCACCCTCCAGACTTCACCTTCTCCTTCTCCTTCTTCTGCTTCTTCTGATTCACCCTCCAGACTTCACCTTCTCCTTCTCCTTCTTCTACTTCTTCTGATTCACCCTCCAGACTTCACCTTCTCCTTCTCCTTCTTCTGCTTCTTCTGCTTCACCCTCCAGACTTCACCTTCTCCTTCTCCTTCTTCTGCTTCTTCTGCTTCACCCTCCTGACTTCACCTTCTCCTTCTCCTTCTTCTACTTCTTCTGATTCACCCTCCAGACTTCACCTTCTCCTTCTCCTTCTTCTGCTTCTTCTGCTTCACCCTCCAGACTTCACCTTCTCCTTCTCCTTCTTCTGCTTCTTCTGCTTCGCCCTCCAGACTTCACCTTCTCCTTCTCCTTCTTCTGCTTCTTCTGCTTCACCCTCCAGACTTCACCTTCTCCTTCTCCTTCTTCTGCTTCTTCTGCTTCACCCTCCTGACTTCACCTTCTCCTTCTCCTTCTTCTACTTCTTCTGATTCACCCTCCAGACTTCACTTTCTCCTTCTCCTTCTTCTGCTTCTTCTGCTTCACCCTCCAGACTTCACCTTCTCCTTCTCCTTCTTCTGCTTCTTCTGCTTCACCCTGCTGACTTCACCTTCTCCTTCTCCTTCTTCTACTTCTTCTGCTTCACCCCCCTGACTTCACCTTCTCCTTCTCCTTCTTCTGCTTCTTCTGATTCACCCTCCTAACTTCACCTTCTCCTTCTCCTTCTTCTGCTTCTTCTGATTCACCCTCCTGACTTCACCTTCTCCTTCTCCTTCTTCTGCTTCATCTGATTCACCCTCCAGACTTCACCTTCTCCTTCTCCTTCTTCTGCTTCTTCTGATTCACCCTCTAGACTTCACCTTCTCCTTCTCCTTCTTCTGCTTCTTCTGATTCACCCTCCAGACTTCACCTTCTCCTTCTCCTTCTTCTACTTCTTCTGATTCACCCTCCAGACTTCACCTTCTCCTTCTCCTTCTTCTGCTTCTTCTGATTCACCCTCCTAACTTCACCTTCTCCTTCTCCTTCTTCTGCTTCTTCTGATTCACCCTCCAAACTTCACCTTCTCCTTCTCCTTCTTCTGCTTCTTCTGATTCACCCTCCAGACTTCACCTTCTCCTTCTCCTTCTTCTACTTCTTCTGATTCACCCTCCAGACTTCACCTTCTCCTTCTCCTTCTTCTGCTTCTTCTGATTCACCCTCCAGACTTCACCTTCTCCTTCTCCTTCGTCTACTTCTTCTGATTCACCCTCCAGACTACACCTTCTCCTTCTCCTTCTTCTACTTCTTCTGATTCACCCTCCAGACATCACCTGCTCCTTCTCCTTCTTCTGCTTCTTCTGATTCACCCTCCAGACTTCACCTTCTCCTTCTCCTTCTTCTACTTCTTCTGATTCACCCTCCAGACTTCACCTTCTCCTTCTTCTACTTCTTCTGATTCACCCTCCAGACTTCACCTTCTCCTTCTCCTTCTTCTACTTCTTCTGCATCTCCCTCCAGACTTCACCTTCTCCTTCTCCTTCTTCTGCTTCTTCTGATTCACCTCCAGACTTCACCTTCTCCTTCTCCTTCTTCTACTTCTTCTGATTCACCCTCCAGACTTCACCTTCTCCCTCTCCTTCTTCTCCTTCTTCTGATTCACCCTCCAGACTTCACCTTCTCCTTCTCCTTCTTCTGCTTCTTCTGATTCACCCTCCAGACTTCACCTTCTCCTTTTCCTTCTTCTGCTACTTCTGCTTCGCCCTCCAGACTTCACCTTCTCCTTCTCCTTCTTCTGCTTCTTCTGCTTCACCCTCCAGACTTCACCTTCTCCTTCTCCTTCTTCTGCTTCTTCTGCTTTACACTCCTGACTTCAACTTCTCCTTCTCCTTCTTCCACTTCTTCTGATTCACCCTCCAGACTTCACCTTCTCCTTCTCCTTCTTCTGCTTCTTCTGCTTCACCCTCCAGACTTCACCTTTTCCTTCTCCTTCTTCTGCTTCTTCTGCTGCGCCCTCCAGACTTCACCTTCTCCTTCTCCTTCTTCTGCTTCTTCTGCTTCACCCTCCTGACTTCACCTTCTCCTTCTCCTTCTTCTACTTCTTCTGCTTCACCCCCCTGACTTCACCTTCTCCTTCTCCTTCTTCTGCTTCTGATTCACCCTCCTAACTTCACCTTCTCCTTCTCCTTCTTCTGCTTCTTCTGATTCACCCTCCTGACTTCACCTTCTCCTTCTCCTTCTTCTGCTTCTTCTGATTCACCCTCCAGACTTCACCTTCTCCTTCTCCTTCTTCTGCTTCTTCTGATTCACCCTCCAGACTTCACCTTCTCCTTCTCCTTCTTCTGCTTCTTCTGATTCACCCTCCAGACTTCATCTTCTCAATCTCCTTCTTCTGCTTCTTCTGATTCACCCTCCAGACTTCATCTTCTCTCTTCTCCTTCTCCTTCTTCTGCTTCTTCTGCTTCACCCTCCAGACTTCACCTTCTCCTTCTCCTTCTTCTGCTTCTTCTGCTGTGCCCTCCAGACTTCATCTTCTCCTTCTCCTTCTTCTGCTTCTTCTGATTCACCCTCCTGACTTCACCTTCTCCTTCTCCTTCTTCTGCTTCTTCTGATTCACCCTCCAGACTTCACCTTCTCCTTCTCCTTCTTCTGCTTCTTCTGATTCTCCCTCCAGACTTCACCTTCTCCTTCTCCTTCTTCTGCTTCTTCTGATTCACCCTCCAGACCTCACCTTCTCCTTCTCGTTCTTCTACTTCTTCTGATTCACCCTCCAGACTTCACCTTCTCCTTCTCCTTCTCTGCTTCTTCTGATTCATCCTCCAGACTTCACCTTCTCCTTCTCCTTCGTCTACTTCTTCTGATTCACCCTCCAGACTACACTTCTCCTTCTCCTTTTTCTACTTCTTCTGATTCACCCTCCAGACTTCACTGCTCCTTCTCCTTCTTCTGCTTCTTCTGATTCACCCTCCAGACTTCACCTCCTCTCCTTCTTCTTCTTCTTCTGATTCTCGCTCCAGACTTCACCTTCTCCTTCTTCTACTTCTTCTGATTCACCCTCCAGACTTCACCTTCTCCTTCTCCTTCTTCTACTTCTTCTGCCTCTCCCTCCAGACTTCACCTTCTCCTTCTCCTTCTTCTGCTTCTTCTGATTCACCCTCCAGACTTCACCTTCTCCTTCTCCTTCTTCTACTTCTTCTGATTCACCCTCCAGACTTCACCTTCTCCCTCTCCTTCTTCTCCTTCTTCTGATTCACCCTCCAGACTTTACCTTCTCCTTCTCCTTCTTCTGCTTCTTCTGATTCACCCTCCAGACTTCACCTTCTCCTTTTCCTTCTTCTGCTTCGCCCTCCAGACTTCACCTTCTCCTTCTGCTTCTTCTGCTTCTTCTGCTTCACCCTCCAGACTTCACCTTCTCCTTCTCCTTCTTC
Source organism: Somniosus microcephalus (assembly GCF_052327205.1). NCBI lineage: Eukaryota > Metazoa > Chordata > Chondrichthyes > Squaliformes > Somniosidae > Somniosus > Somniosus microcephalus. The sequence goes on from NW_028225914.1 coordinate 42,454, forward strand.
TGCTTCTTCTGCTTTACCCTCCTGACTTCACCTTCTCCTTCTCCTTCTTCTACTTCTTCTGATTCACCCTCCAGACTTCACCTTCTCCTTCTCCTTCTTCTGCTTCTTCTGCTTCACCCTCCAGACTTCACCTTCTCCTTCTCCTTCTTCTGCTTCTTCTGCTTCACCCTCCAGACTTCACCTTCTCCTTCTCCTTCTTCTGCTTCTTCTGCTTTACCCTCCTGACTTCACCTTCTCCTTCTCCTTCTTCTACTTCTTCTGATTCACCCTCCAGACTTCACCTTCTCCTTCTCCTTCTTCTGCTTCTTCTGATGCACCCTCCAGACTTCACCTTCTCCTTCTCCTTCTTCTGCTTCTTCTGATTCCCCCTCCAGACTTCACCTTCTCCTTCTCCTTCTTCTACTTCTTCTGATTCACCCTCCAGACTTCACCTTCTCCTTCTTCTTCTTCTACTTCTTCTGATTCACCCTCCAGACTTCACCTTCTCCTTCTCCTTCTTCTACTTCTTCTGATTCACCCTCCTGACTTCACCTTCTCCTTCTCCTTCTTCTGCTTCTTCTGCTTCACCCTCCAGACTTCACCTTCTCCTTCTCCTTCTTCTGCTTCTTCTGCTTCACCCTCCTGACTTCACCTTCTCCTTCTCCTTCTTCTACTTCTTCTGATTCACCCTCCAGACTTCACCTTCTCCTTCTCCTTCTTCTGCTTCACCCTCCAGACTTCACCTTCTCCTTCTCCTTCTTCTGCTTCTTCTGCTTCGCCCTCCAGACTTCACCTTCTCCTTCTCCTTCTTCTGCTTCTTCTGCTTCACCCTCCACACTTCACCTTCTCCTTCTCCTTCTTCTGCTTCTTCTGCTTCACCCTCCTGACTTCACCTTCTCCTTCTCCTTCTTCTACTTCTTCTGATTCACCCTCCAGACTTCACTTTCACCTTCTCCTTTTTCTGCTTCTTCTGCTTCACCCTCCAGATTTCACCTTCTCCTTCTCCTTCTTCTGCTTCTTCTGCTTCACCCTGCTGACTTCACCTTCTCCTTCTCCTTCTTCTACTTCTTCTGCTTCACCTCCCTGACTTCACCTTCTCATTCTCCTTCTCCTGCTTCTTCTGATTCAGCCTCGTAACTTCCCCTTCTCCTTCTCCTTCTTCTGCTTCTTCTGATTCACCCTCCTGACTTCACCTTCTCCTTCTCCTTCTTCTGCTTCATCTGATTCACCCTCCAGACTTCACCTTTTCCTTCTTCTTCTTCTGCTTCTTCTGATTCACCCTCTAGACTTCACCTTCTCCTTCTCCTTCTTCTACTTCTTCTGATTCACCCTCCAGACCTCACCTTCTCCTTCTCCTTCTTCTACTTCTTCTGCTTCACCCTCTGGACTTCACCTTCTCCTTCTCCTTCTTCTACTTCTTCTGATTCACCCTCCAGACTTCATCTTCTCCTCATCCTTCTTCTGCTTCTTCTGATTCACCCTCCAGACTTCACCTTCTCGTTCTCCTTCTTCTGCTTCTTCTGATTCACCCTCCAGACTTCACCTTCTCCTTCTCCTTCTTCTACTTCTTCTGATTCACCCTCCAGACTTCACCTTCTCCTTCTCCTTCTTCTACTTCTTCTGATTCACCCTCCAGTCTTCACCTTCTCCTTCTCCTTCTTCTGCTTCTTCTGCTTCACCCTCCAGACTTCACCTTCTCCTTCTCTTTCTTCTGCTTCTTCTGATTCACCCTCCAGACTTCACCTTCTCCTTCTCCTTCTTCTGATTCTTCTGATTCACCCCCAGACTTCACCTTCTCCTTCTCCTTCTTCTGATTCTTCTGATTCACCCTCCTTACTTCACCTTCTCCTTCTCCTTCTTCCACTTCATCTGATTCACCCTCCTGACTTCACCTTCTCCTTCTCCTTCTTCTACTTCTTCTGCTTCACCCTCCAGACTTCACCTTCTCCTTCTCCTTCTTCTACTTCTTCTGATTCACCCTCCAGACTTCACCTTCTCCTTCTCCTTCTTCTGCTTCTTCTGATTCACCCTCCAGACTTCACCTTCTCCTTCTCCTTATTCTGCTTCTTCTGATTCACCCTCCAGACTTCACCTTCTCCTTCTCCTTCTTCTGCTTCTTCTGATTCACCCTCCAGACTTCACCTTCTCCTTCTTCTGCTTCTTCTGATTCACCCTTCAGACTTCACCTTCTCCTTCTCCTTCTTCTACTTCATCTGATTCACCCTCCAGACTTCATCTTCTCCTTCTCCTTCTTCTGCTTCTTCTGATTCACCCTCCAGACTTCACCTTCTCCTTCTCCTTCTTCTACTTCTTCTGATTCACCCTCCAGACTTCACCTTCTCCTTCTCCTTCTTCTGCTTCTTCTGATTCACCCTCATGACTTCACCTTCTCCTTCTCCTTCTTCTGCTTCTTCTGATTCACCCTCCAGACTTCACCTTCTCCTTCTCCTTCTTCTACTTCTTCTGATTCACCCTCCAGACTTCACCTTCTCCTTCTACTTCTTCTGCTTCTTCTGATTCACCCTCCAGACTTCACCTTCTCCTTCTCCTTCTTCTGCTTCTTCTGATTCACCCTCCAGACTTCACCTTCTCCTTCTCCTTCTTCTGCTTCTTCTGATTCACCCTCCAGACTTCACCTTTTCCTTCTCCTTCTTCTGCTTCTTCTGATTCACCCTCCAGACTCCACATTCTCCTTCTCCTTCTTCTACTTCTTCTGATTCACCCTCCAGACTTCACCTTCTCCTTCTCCTTCTTCTGCTTCTTCTGATTCACCCTCCAGACTTCACCTTCTCCTTCTCCTTCGTCTCCTTCTTCTGATTCAGCCTCCAGACTACACCTTCTCCTTCTCCTTCTTCTACTTCTTCTGATTCACCCTCCAGACTTCACCTGCTCCTTCTCCTTCTTCTGCTTCTTCTGATTCACCCTCCAGACTTCACCTTCACCTTCTCCTTCTTCTGATTCACCCTCCAGACTTCACCTTCTCCTTCTCCTTCTTCTACTTCTTCTGATTCACCCTCCAGACTTCACCTTCTCCTTCTCCTTCTTCTGCTTCTTCTGCTTCACCCTCCAGACTTCACCTTCTCCTTCTCCTTCTTCTGCTTCTTCTGCTGCGCCCTCCAGACTTCATCTTCTCCTTCTCCTTCTTCTGCTTCTTCTGATTCACCCTCCTGACGTCACCTTCTCCTTCTCCTTCTTCTACTTCTTCTGATTCACCCTCCTGACTTCACCTTCCACTTCTCCTTCTTCTACTCCTTCTGTTTCACCCTCTAGACTTCCCCTTCTCCTTCTCCTTCTTCTACTTCTTCTGATTCACCCTCCAGACTTCACCTTCTCCTTCTCCTTCTTCTGCTTCTTCTGATTCACCCTCCAGACTTCACCTTCTCCTTCTCCTTCTTCTGCTTCTTCTGCTTCACCCTCCAGACTTCACCTTCTCCTTCTCCTTCTTCTGCTTCTTCTGCTGCGCCCTCCAGACTTCATCTTCTCCTTCTCCTTCTTCTTCTTCTTCTGATTCACCCTCCAGACTTCACCTTCTCCTTCTCCTTCTTCTGCTTCTTCTGATTCACCCTCCAGACATCACCTTCTCCTTCTCTTTCTTCTACTTCTTCTGATTCACCCTCCAGACCTTACCTTCTCCTTCTCCTTCTTCTGCTTCTTCTGCTGCGCCCTCCAGACTTCATCTTCTCCTTCTCCTTCTTCTACTTCTTCTGCTTCACCCTCCAGACTTCACCTTCTCCTTCTCCTTCTTCTGCTTCTTCTGATTCACCCTCCAGACTTCACCTTCTCCTTCTCCTTCTTCTGCTTCTTCTGCTTCACCCTCCAGACTTCACCTTCTCCTTCTCCTTCTTTTGCTTCTTCTGCTGCGCCCTCCAGACTTCATCTTCTCCTTCTCCTTCTTCTGCTTCTTCTGATTCACCCTCCTGACTTCACCTTCTCCTTCTCCTTCTTCTACTTCTTCTGATTCACCCTCCTGACTTCACCTTCCCCTTCTCCTTCTTCTACTCCTTCTGTTTCACCCTCTAGACTTCCCCTTCTCCTTCTCCTTCTTCTACTTCTTCTGATTCACCCTGCAGACTTCACCTTCTCCTTCTCCTTCTTCTGCTTCTTCTGATTCACCCTCCAGACTTCACCTTCTCCTTCTCCTTATTCTGCTTCTTCTGATTCACCCTCCAGTCCTCACCATCTCCTTCTCCTTCTTCTGCTTCTTCTGATTCACCCTCCAGACTTCACCTTCTCCTTCTCCTTCTTCTGCTTCTTCTGATTCACCCTCCAGACTTCACCTTCTCCTTCTCCTTCTACTTCTTCTGATTCACCCTCCAGACTTCACCTTCTCCTTCTCCTTCTTCTACTTCTTCTGATTCACCCTCCAGTCCTCACCATCTCCTTCTCCTTCTTCTGCTTCTTCTGATTCACCCTCCAGACTTCACCTTCTCCTTCTCCTTCTTCTGCTTCTTCAGATTCACCCTCCAGACTTCACCTTCTCCTTCTCCTTCTTCTGCTTCTTCTGATTCACCCTCCAGACTTCACCTTCTCCTTCTCCTTATTCTGCTTCTTCTGATTCACCCTCCAGTCCTCACCATCTCCTTCTCCTTCTTCTGCTTCTTCTGATTCACCCTCCAGACTTCACCTTCTCCTTCTCCTTCTTCTGCTTCTTCTGATTCACCCTCCAGACTTCACCTTCTCCTTCTCCTTCTACTTCTTTTGATTCACCCTCCAGACTTCACCTTCTCCTTCTCCTTCTTCTACTTCTTCTGATTCACCCTCCAGTCCTCACCATCTCCTTCTCCTTCTTCTGCTTCTTCTGATTCACCCTCCAGACTTCACCTTCTCCTTCTCCTTCTTCTGCTTCTTCTGATTCACCCTCCAGACTTCACCTTCTCCTTCTCCTTCTTCTGCTTCTTCTGATTCACCCTCCAGACTTCACCTTCTCCTTCTCCTTCTTCTACTTCTTCTGATTCACCCTCCAGACTTCACCTTCTCCTTCTCCTTCTTCTGCTTCTTCTGATTCACCCTCCAGACTTCACCTTCTCCTTCTCCTTCTTCTACTTCTTCTGATTCACCCTCCAGACTTCACCTTCTCCTTCTCCTTCTTCTACTTCTTCTGCTTCTCCCTCCAGACTTCACCTTCTCCTTCTCCTTCTTCTGCTTCTTCTGATTCACCCTCCAGACTTCACCTTCTCCTTCTCCTTCTTCTACTTCTTCTGATCCACCCTCCAGACTTTACCTTCTCTTTCTTCTTCTTCTACTTCTTCTGATTCACCCTCCAGACTTCACCTTCTCCTTCTCCTTCTTCTACTTCTTCTGATTCACCCTCCTGACTTCACCTTCTCCTTCTCCTTCTTCTGCTTCTTCTGCTTCACCCTCCAGACTTCACCTTCTCCTTCTCCTTCTTCTGCTTCTTCTGCTTCACCCTCCAGACTTCACCTTCTCCTTCTCCTTCTTCTGCTTCTTCTGCTTCACCCTCCTGACTTCACCTTCTCCTTCTCCTTCTTCTACTTCTTCTGATTCACCCTCCAGACTTCACCTTCTCCTTCTCCTTCTTCTGCTTCTTCTGCTTCACCCTCCAGACTTCACCTTCTCCTTCTCCTTCTTCTGCTTCTTCTGCTTCGCCCTCCAGACTTCACCTTCTCCTTCTCCTTCTTCTGCTTCTTCTGCTTCACCCTCCAGACTTCACCTTCTCCTTCTCCTTCTTCTGCTTCTTCTGCTTCACCCTCCTGACTTCACCTTCTCCTTCTCCTTCTTCTACTTCTCCTGATTCACCCTCCAGACTTCACTTTCTCCTTCTCCTTCTTCTGCTTCTTCTGCTTCACCCTCCAGACTTCAACTTCTCCTTCTCCTTCTTCTGCTTCTTCTGCTTCACCCTGCTGACTTCACCTTCTCCTTCTCCTTCTTCTACTTCTTCTGCTTCACCCCCCTGACTTCACCTTCTCCTTCTCCTTCTTCTGCCTCTTCTGATTCACCCTCCTAACTTCACCTTCTCCTTCTCCTTCTTCTGCTTCTTCTGATTCACCCTCCTGACATCACCTTCTCCTTCTCCTTCTTCTGCTTCATCTGATTCACCCTCCAGACTTCAACTTCTCCTTCTCCTTCTTCTGCTTCTTCTGATTCACCCTCTAGACTTCACCTTCTCCTTCTCCTTCTTCTACTTCTTCTGATTCACCCTCCAGACCTCACCTTCTCCTTCTCCTTCTTCTACTTCTTCTGATTCACCCTCCAGACTTCATCTTCTCCTTCTCCTTCTTCTGCTTCTTCTGATTCACCCTCCAGACTTCACCTTCTCCTTCTCCTTCTTCTGCTTCTTCTGATTCACCCTCCAGACTTCACCTTTTCCTTCTCCTTCTTCTACTTCTTCTGATTCACCCTCCAGACTTCACCTTCTCCTTCTCCTTCTTCTACTTCTTCTGATTCACCTTCCAGTCTTCACCTTCTCCTTCTCCTTCTTCTGCTTCTTCTGCTTCACCCTCCAGACTTCACCTTCTCCTTCTCTTTCTTCTGCTTCTTCTGATTCACCCTCCAGACTTCACCTTCTCCTTCTCCTTCTTCTGCTTCTTCTGCTTCACCCTCCAGACTTCACCTTCTCCTTCTCCTTCTTCTGCTTCTTCTGCTGCGCCCTCCAGACTTCATCTTCTCCTTCTCCTTCTTCTGCTTCTTCTGATTCACCCTCCAGACTTCACCTTCTCCTTCTCCTTCTTCTACTTCTTCTGATTCACCCTCCAGACTTCACCTTCTCCTTCTCCTTCTTCTACTTCTTCTGATTCACCCTCCAGACTTCACCTTCTCCTTCTCCTTCTTCTGCTTCTTCTGCTTCACCCTCCAGACTTCACCTTCTCCTTCTCCTTCTTCTGCTTCTTCTGCTGCGCCCTCCAGACTTCATCTTCTCCTTCTCCTTCTTCTGCTTCTTCTGATTCACCCTCCTGACTTCACCTTCTCCTTCTCCTTCTTCTACTTCTTCTGATTCACCCTCCTGACTTCCCCTTCCCCTTCTCCTTCTTCTACTCCTTCTGTTTCACCCTCTAGACTTCCCCTTCTCCTTCTCCTTCTTCTACTTCTTCTGATTCACCCTGCAGACTTCACCTTCTCCTTCTCCTTCTTCTGCTTCTTCTGATTCACCCTCCAGACTTCACCTTCTCCTTCTCCTTATTCTGCTTCTTCTGATTCACCCTCCAGTCCTCACCATCTCCTTCTCCTTCTTCTGCTTCTTCTGATTCACCCTCCAGACTTCACCTTCTCCTTCTCCTTCTTCTGCTTCTTCTGATTCACCCTCCAGACTTCACCTTCTCCTTCTCCTTCTACTTCTTCTGATTCACCCTCCAGACTTCACCTTCTCCTTCTCCTTCTTCTACTTCTTCTGATTCACCCTCCAGTCCTCACCATCTCCTTCTCCTTCTTCTGCTTCTTCTGATTCACCCTCCAGACTTCACCTTCTCCTTCTCCTTCTTCTGCTTCTTCTGATTCACCCTCCAGACTTCACCTTCTCCTTCTCCTTCTTCTGCTTCTTCTGATTCACCCTCCAGACTTCACCTTCTCCTTCTCCTTATTCTGCTTCTTCTGATTCACCCTCCAGTCCTCACCATCTCGTTCTCCTTCTTCTGCTTCTTCTGATTCACCCTCCAGACTTCACCTTCTCCTTCTCCTTCTTCTGCTTCTTCTGATTCACCCTCCAGACTTCACCTTCTCCTTCTCCTTCTACTTCTTCTGATTCACCCTCCAGACTTCACCTTCTCCTTCTCCTTCTTCTACTTCTTCTGATTCACCCTCCAGTCCTCACCATCTCCTTCTCCTCCTTCTGCTTCTTCTGATTCACCCTCCAGACTTCACCTTCTCCTTCTCCTTCTTCTGCTTCTTCTGATTCACCCTCCAGACTTCACCTTCTCCTTCTCCTTCTTCTGCTTCTTCTGATTCACCCTCCAGACTTCACCTTCTCCTTCTCCTTCTTCTACTTCTTCTGATTCACCCTCCAGACTTCACCTTCTCCTTCTCCTTCTTCTGCTTCTTCTGATTCACCCTCCAGACTTCACCTTCTCCTTCTCCTTCTTCTACTTCTTCTGATTCACCCTCCAGACTTCACCTTCTCCTTCTCCTTCTTCTACTTCTTCTGCTTCTCCCTCCAGACTTCACCTTCTCCTTCTCCTTCTTCTGCTTCTTCTGATTCACCCTCCAGACTTCACCTTCTCCTTCTCCTTCTTCTACTTCTTCTGATTCACCCGCCAGACTTCACCTTCTCCTTCTTCTTCTTCTACTTCTTCTGATTCACCCTCCAGACTTCACCTTCTCCTTCTCCTTCTTCTACTTCTTCTGATTCACCCTCCTGACTTCACCATCTCCTTCTCCTTCTTCTGCTTCTTCTGCTTCACCCTCCAGACTTCACCTTCTCCTTCTCCTTCTTCTGCTTCTTCTGCTTCACCCTCCAGACTTCACCTTCTCCTTCTCCTTCTTCTGCTTCTTCTGCTTCACCCTCCTGACTTCACCTTCTCCTTCTCCTTCTTCTACTTCTTCTGATTCACCCTCCAGACTTCACCTTCTCCTTCTCCTTCTTCTGCTTCTTCTGCTTCACCCTCCAGACTTCACCTTCTCCTTCTCCTTCTTCTGCTTCTTCTGCTTCGCCCTCCAGACTTCACCTTCTCCTTCTCCTTCTTCTGCTTCTTCTGCTTCACCCTCCAGACTTCACCTTCTCCTTCTCCTTCTTCTGCTTCTTCTGCTTCACCCTCCTGACTTCACCTTCTCCTTCTCCTTCTTCTACTTCTTCTGATTCACCCTCCAGACTTCACTTTCTCCTTCTCCTTCTTCTGCTTCTTCTGCTTCACACTCCAGACTTCAACTTCTCCTTCTCCTTCTTCTGCTTCTTCTGCTTCACCCTGCTGACTTCACCTTCTCCTTCTCCTTCTTCTACTTCTTCTGCTTCACCCCCCTGACTTCACCTTCTCCTTCTCCTTCTTCTGCTTCTTCTGATTCACCCTCCTAACTTCACCTTCTCCTTCTCCTTCTTCTGCTTCTTCTGATTCACCCTCCTGACTTCACCTTCTCCTTCTCCTTCTTCTGCTTCATCTGATTCACCCTCCAGACTTCACCTTCTCCTTCACCTTCTTCTGCTTCTTCTGATTCACCCTCTAGACTTCACCTTCTCCTTCTCCTTCTTCTACTTCTTCTGATTCACCCTCCAGACCTCACCTTCTCCTTCTCCTTCTTCTACTTCTTCTGATTCACCCTCCAGACTTCATCTTCTCCTTCTCCTTCTTCTGCTTCTTCTGATTCACCCTCCAGACTTCACCTTCTCCTTCTCCTTCTTCTGCTTCTTCTGATTCACCCTCCAGACTTCACCTTTTCCTTCTCCTTCTTCTACTTCTTCTGATTCACCCTCCAGACTTCACCTTCTCCTTCTCCTTCTTCTACTTCTTCTGATTCACCTTCCAGTCTTCATCTTCTCCTTCTCCTTCTTCTGCTTCTTCTGCTTCACCCTCCAGACTTCACCTTCTCCTTCTCTTTCTTCTGCTTCTTCTGATTCACCCTCCAGACTTCAACTTCTCCTTCTCCTTCTTCTGATTCTTCTGATACACCCTCCAGACTTCACCTTCTCCTTCTCCTTCTTCTGCTTCTTCTGATTCACCCTCCTGACTTCACCTTCTCCTTCTCCTTCTTCTACTTCTTCTGCTTCACCCTCCAGACTTCACCTTCTCCTTCTCCTTCTTCTACTTCTTCTGATTCACCCTCCTGACTTCACCTTTTCCTTCTCCTTCTTCTGCTTCTTCTGCTTCACCCTCCTGACTTCACCTTCTCCTTCTCCTTCTTCTACTTCTTCTGATTCACCCTCCAGACTTCACTTTCTCCTTCTCCTTCTTCTGCTTCTTCTGCTTCACCCTCCAGACTTCAACTTCTCCTTCTCCTTCTTCTGCTTCTTCTGCTTCACCCTGCTGACTTCACCTTCTCCTTCTCCTTCTTCTACTTCTTCTGCTTCACCCCCCTGACTTCACCTTCTCCTTCTCCTTCTTCTGCTTCTTCTGATTCACCCTCCTAACTTCACCTTCTCCTTCTCCTTCTTCTGCTTCTTCTGATTCACCCTCCTGACTTCACCTTCTCCTTCTCCTTCTTCTGCTTCATCTGATTCACCCTCCAGACTTCACCTTCTCCTTCTCCTTCTTCTGCTTCTTCTGATTCACCCTCTAGACTTCACCTTCTCCTTCTCCTTCTTCTACTTCTTCTGATTCACCCTCCAGACCTCACCTTCTCCTTCTCCTTCTTCTACTTCTTCTGATTCACCCTCCAGACTTCATCTTCTCCTTCTCCTTCTTCTGCTTCTTCTGATTCACCCTCCAGACTTCACCTTCTCCTTCTCCTTCTTCTGCTTCTTCTGATTCACCCTCCAGACTTCACCTTTTCCTTCTCCTTCTTCTACTTCTTCTGATTCACCCTCCAGACTTCACCTTCTCCTTCTCCTTCTTCTACTTCTTCTGATTCACCTTCCAGTCTTCACCTTCTCCTTCTCCTTCTTCTGCTTCTTCTGCTTCACCCTCCAGACTTCACCTTCTCCTTCTCTTTCTTCTGCTTCTTCTGATTCACCCTCCAGACTTCAACTTCTCCTTCTCCTTCTTCTGATTCTTCTGATACACCCTCCAGACTTCACCTTCTCCTTCTCCTTCTTCTGCTTCTTCTGATTCACCCTCCTGACTTCACCTTCTCCTTCTCCTTCTTCTACTTCTTCTGCTTCACCCTCCAGACTTCACCTTCTCCTTCTCCTTCTTCTACTTCTTCTGATTCACCCTCCAGACTTCACCTTTTCCTTCTCCTTCTTCTGCTTCTTCTGCTTCACCCTCCTGACTTCACCTTCTCCTTCTCCTTCTTCTACTTCTTCTGCTTCACCCCCCTGACTTCACCTTCTCCTTCTCCTTCTTCTGCTTCTTCTGATTCACCCTCCTAACTTCACCTTCTCCTTCTCCTTCTTCTGCTTCTTCTGATTCACCCTCCTGACTTCACCTTCTCCTTCTCCTTCTTCTGCTTCTTCTGATTCACCCTCCAGACTTCACCTTCTCCTTCTCCTTCTTCTGCTTCTTCTGATTCACCCTCCAGGCTTCACCTTCTCCTTCTCCTTCTTCTGCTTCTTCTGATTCACCCTCCAGACCTCACCTTCTCCTTCTCCTTCTTCTACTTCTTCTGATTCACCCTCCAGACTTCACCTTCTCCTTCTCCTTCTTCTACTTCTTCTGATTCACCTTCCAGTCTTCATCTTCTCCTTCTCCTTCTTCTGCTTCTTCTGCTTCACCCTCCAGACTTCACCTTCTCCTTCTCTTTCTTCTGCTTCTTCTGATTCACCCTCCAGACTTCAACTTCTCCTTCTCCTTCTTCTGATTCTTCTGATACACCCTTCAGACTTCACCTTCTCCTTCTCCTTCTTCTGCTTCTTCTGATTCACCCTCCTGACTTCACCTTCTCCTTCTCCTTCTTCTACTTCTTCTGCTTCACCCTCCAGACTTCACCTTCTCCTTCTCCTTCTTCTACTTCTTCTGATTCACCCTCCTGACTTCACCTTTTCCTTCTCCTTCTTCTGCTTCTTCTGCTTCACCCTCCTGACTTCACCTTCTCCTTCTCCTTCTTCTACTTCTTCTGATTCACCCTCCAGACTTCACTTTCTCCTTCTCCTTCTTCTGCTTCTTCTGCTTCACCCTCCAGACTTCAACTTCTCCTTCTCCTTCTTCTGCTTCTTCTGCTTCACCCTGCTGACTTCACCTTCTCCTTCTCCTTCTTCTACTTCTTCTGCTTCACCCCCCTGACTTCACCTTCTCCTTCTCCTTCTTCTGCTTCTTCTGATTCACCCTCCTAACTTCACGTTCTCCTTCTCCTTCTTCTGCTTCTTCTGATTCACCCTCCTGACTTCACCTTCTCCTTCTCCTTCTTCTGCTTCATCTGATTCACCCTCCAGACTTCACCTTCTCCTTCTCCTTCTTCTGCTTCTTCTGATTCACCCTCTAGACTTCACCTTCTCCTTCTCCTTCTTCTACTTCTTCTGATTCACCCTCCAGACCTCACCTTCTCCTTCTCCTTCTTCTACTTCTTCTGATTCACCCTCCAGACTTCATCTTCTCCTTCTCCTTCTTCTGCTTCTTCTGATTCACCCTCCAGACTTCACCTTCTCCTTCTCCTTCTTCTGCTTCTTCTGATTCACCCTCCAGACTTCACCTTTTCCTTCTCCTTCTTCTACTTCTTCTGATTCACCCTCCAGACTTCACCTTCTCCTTCTCCTTCTTCTACTTCTTCTGATTCACCTTCCAGTCTTCACCTTCTCCTTCTCCTTCTTCTGCTTCTTCTGCTTCACCCTCCAGACTTCACCTTCTCCTTCTCTTTCTTCTGCTTCTTCTGATTCACCCTCCAGACTTCAACTTCTCCTTCTCCTTCTTCTGATTCTTCTGATACACCCTCCAGACTTCACCTTCTCCTTCTCCTTCTTCTGCTTCTTCTGATTCACCCTCCTGACTTCACCTTCTCCTTCTCCTTCTTCTACTTCTTCTGCTTCACCCTCCAGACTTCACCTTCTCCTTCTCCTTCTTCTACTTCTTCTGATTCACCCTCCAGACTTCACCTTTTCCTTCTCCTTCTTCTGCTTCTTCTGCTTCACCCTCCTGACTTCACCTTCTCCTTCTCCTTCTTCTACTTCTTCTGCTTCACCCCCCTGACTTCACCTTCTCCTTCTCCTTCTTCTGCTTCTTCTGATTCACCCTCCTAACTTCACCTTCTCCTTCTCCTTCTTCTGCTTCTTCTGATTCACCCTCCTGACTTCACCTTCTCCTTCTCCTTCTTCTGCTTCTTCTGATTCACCCTCCAGACTTCACCTTCTCCTTCTCCTTCTTCTGCTTCTTCTGATTCACCCTCCAGGCTTCACCTTCTCCTTCTCCTTCTTCTGCTTCTTCTGATTCACCCTCCAGACCTCACCTTCTCCTTCTCGTTCTTCTACTTCTTTTGATTCACCCTCCAGACTTCATCTTCTCCTTCTCCTACCTCTGCTTCTTCCGATTCACCCTCCAGACTTCACCTTCTCCTTCTCCTTCTTCTGCTTCTTCTGCTTCACCCTCCAGACTTCACCTTCTCCTTCTCCTTCTTCTGCTTCTTCTGCTGCGCCCTCCAGACTTCATCTTCTCCTTCTCCTTCTTCTGCTTCTTCTGGTTCACCCTCCAGACTTCACCTTCTCCTTCTCCTTCTTCTACTTCTTCTGATTCACCCTCCAGACTTCACCTTCTCCTTCTCCTTCTTCTACTTCTTCTGATTCACCCTCCAGACTTCACCTTCTACTTCTCCTTCTTCTGCTTCTTCTGCTTCACCCTCCTGACTTCACCTTCTCCTTCTCCTTCTTCTACTTCTTCTGCTTCACCCCCCTGACTTCACCTTCTCCTTCTCCTTCTTCTGCTTCTTCTGATTCACCCTCCTAACTTCACCTTCTCCTTCTCCTTCTTCTGCTTCTTCTGATTCACCCTCCTGACTTCACCTTCTCCTTCTCCTTCTTCTGCTTCTTCTGATTCACCCTCCAGACTTCACCTTCTCCTTCTCCTTCTTCTGCTTCTTCTGATTCACCCTCCAGGCTTCACCTTCTCCTTCTCCTTCTTCTGCTTCTTCTGATTCACCCTCCAGACCTCACCTTCTCCTTCTCGTTCTTCTACTTCTTTTGATTCACCCTCCAGACTTCATCTTCTCCTTCTCCTACCTCTGCTTCTTCCGATTCACCCTCCAGACTTCACCTTCTCCTTCTCCTTCTTCTGCTTCTTCTGCTTCACCCTCCAGACTTCACCTTCTCCTTCTCCTTCTTCTGCTTCTTCTGCTGCGCCCTCCAGACTTCATCTTCTCCTTCTCCTTCTTCTGCTTCTTCTGGTTCACCCTCCAGACTTCACCTTCTCCTTCTCCTTCTTCTGCTTCTTCTGCTTCACCCTCCAGACTTCACCTTCTCCTTCTCCTTCTTCTGCTTCTTCTGCTGCGCCCTCCAGACTTCAACTTCTCCTTCTCCTTCTTCTGATTCTTCTGATACACCCTCCAGACTTCACCTTCTCCTTCTCCTTCTTCTGCTTCTTCTGATTCACCCTCCTGACTTCACCTTCTCCTTCTCCTTCTTCTACTTCTTCTGCTTCACCCTCCAGACTTCACCTTCTCCTTCTCCTTCTTCTACTTCTTCTGATTCACCCTCCTGACTTCACCTTTTCCTTCTCCTTCTTCTGCTTCTTCTGCTTCACCCTCCTGACTTCACCTTCTCCTTCTCCTTCTTCTACTTCTTCTGATTCACCCTCCAGACTTCACTTTCTCCTTCTCCTTCTTCTGCTTCTTCTGCTTCACCCTCCAGACTTCAACTTCTCCTTCTCCTTCTTCTGCTTCTTCTGCTTCACCCTGCTGACTTCACCTTCTCCTTCTCCTTCTTCTACTTCTTCTGCTTCACCCCCCTGACTTCACCTTCTCCTTCTCCTTCTTCTGCTTCTTCTGATTCACCCTCCTAACTTCACCTTCTCCTTCTCCTTCTTCTGCTTCTTCTGATTCACCCTCCTGACTTCACCTTCTCCTTCTCCTTCTTCTGCTTCATCTGATTCACCCTCCAGACTTCACCTTCTCCTTCTCCTTCTTCTGCTTCTTCTGATTCACCCTCTAGACTTCACCTTCTCCTTCTCCTTCTTCTACTTCTTCTGATTCACCCTCCAGACCTCACCTTCTCCTTCTCCTTCTTCTACTTCTTCTGATTCACCCTCCAGACTTCATCTTCTCCTTCTCCTTCTTCTGCTTCTTCTGATTCACCCTCCAGACTTCACCTTCTCCTTCTCCTTCTTCTGCTTCTTCTGATTCACCCTCCAGACTTCACCTTTTCCTTCTCCTTCTTCTACTTCTTCTGATTCACCCTCCAGACTTCACCTTCTCCTTCTCCTTCTTCTACTTCTTCTGATTCACCTTCCAGTCTTCACCTTCTCCTTCTCCTTCTTCTGCTTCTTCTGCTTCACCCTCCAGACTTCACCTTCTCCTTCTCTTTCTTCTGCTTCTTCTGATTCACCCTCCAGACTTCAACTTCTCCTTCTCCTTCTTCTGATTCTTCTGATACACCCTCCAGACTTCACCTTCTCCTTCTCCTTCTTCTGCTTCTTCTGATTCACCCTCCTGACTTCACCTTCTCCTTCTCCTTCTTCTACTTCTTCTGCTTCACCCTCCAGACTTCACCTTCTCCTTCTCCTTCTTCTACTTCTTCTGATTCACCCTCCAGACTTCACCTTTTCCTTCTCCTTCTTCTGCTTCTTCTGCTTCACCCTCCTGACTTCACCTTCTCCTTCTCCTTCTTCTACTTCTTCTGCTTCACCCCCCTGACTTCACCTTCTCCTTCTCCTTCTTCTGCTTCTTCTGATTCACCCTCCTAACTTCACCTTCTCCTTCTCCTTCTTCTGCTTCTTCTGATTCACCCTCCTGACTTCACCTTCTCCTTCTCCTTCTTCTGCTTCTTCTGATTCACCCTCCAGACTTCACCTTCTCCTTCTCCTTCTTCTGCTTCTTCTGATTCACCCTCCAGGCTTCACCTTCTCCTTCTCCTTCTTCTGCTTCTTCTGATTCACCCTCCAGACCTCACCTTCTCCTTCTCCTTCTTCTACTTCTTCTGATTCACCCTCCAG
Organism: Somniosus microcephalus; assembly: GCF_052327205.1. Lineage (NCBI taxonomy): Eukaryota > Metazoa > Chordata > Chondrichthyes > Squaliformes > Somniosidae > Somniosus > Somniosus microcephalus. Next base: position 58,041 of record NW_028225914.1, read on the forward strand.
ACTTCACCTTCTCCTTCTCCTTCTTCTACTTCTTCTGATTCACCTTCCAGTCTTCATCTTCTCCTTCTCCTTCTTCTGCTTCTTCTGCTTCACCCTCCAGACTTCACCTTCTCCTTCTCTTTCTTCTGCTTCTTCTGATTCACCCTCCAGACTTCAACTTCTCCTTCTCCTTCTTCTGATTCTTCTGATACACCCTCCAGACTTCACCTTCTCCTTCTCCTTCTTCTGCTTCTTCTGATTCACCCTCCTGACTTCACCTTCTCCTTCTCCTTCTTCTACTTCTTCTGCTTCACCCTCCAGACTTCACCTTCTCCTTCTCCTTCTTCTACTTCTTCTGATTCACCCTCCTGACTTCACCTTTTCCTTCTCCTTCTTCTGCTTCTTCTGCTTCACCCTCCTGACTTCACCTTCTCCTTCTCCTTCTTCTACTTCTTCTGATTCACCCTCCAGACTTCACTTTCTCCTTCTCCTTCTTCTGCTTCTTCTGCTTCACCCTCCAGACTTCAACTTCTCCTTCTCCTTCTTCTGCTTCTTCTGCTTCACCCTGCTGACTTCACCTTCTCCTTCTCCTTCTTCTACTTCTTCTGCTTCACCCCCCTGACTTCACCTTCTCCTTCTCCTTCTTCTGCTTCTTCTGATTCACCCTCCTAACTTCACCTTCTCCTTCTCCTTCTTCTGCTTCTTCTGATTCACCCTCCTGACTTCACCTTCTCCTTCTCCTTCTTCTGCTTCATCTGATTCACCCTCCAGACTTCACCTTCTCCTTCTCCTTCTTCTGCTTCTTCTGATTCACCCTCTAGACTTCACCTTCTCCTTCTCCTTCTTCTACTTCTTCTGATTCACCCTCCAGACCTCACCTTCTCCTTCTCCTTCTTCTACTTCTTCTGATTCACCCTCCAGACTTCATCTTCTCCTTCTCCTTCTTCTGCTTCTTCTGATTCACCCTCCAGACTTCACCTTCTCCTTCTCCTTCTTCTGCTTCTTCTGATTCACCCTCCAGACTTCACCTTTTCCTTCTCCTTCTTCTACTTCTTCTGATTCACCCTCCAGACTTCACCTTCTCCTTCTCCTTCTTCTACTTCTTCTGATTCACCTTCCAGTCTTCACCTTCTCCTTCTCCTTCTTCTGCTTCTTCTGCTTCACCCTCCAGACTTCACCTTCTCCTTCTCTTTCTTCTGCTTCTTCTGATTCACCCTCCAGACTTCAACTTCTCCTTCTCCTTCTTCTGATTCTTCTGATACACCCTCCAGACTTCACCTTCTCCTTCTCCTTCTTCTGCTTCTTCTGATTCACCCTCCTGACTTCACCTTCTCCTTCTCCTTCTTCTACTTCTTCTGCTTCACCCTCCAGACTTCACCTTCTCCTTCTCCTTCTTCTACTTCTTCTGATTCACCCTCCAGACTTCACCTTTTCCTTCTCCTTCTTCTGCTTCTTCTGCTTCACCCTCCTGACTTCACCTTCTCCTTCTCCTTCTTCTACTTCTTCTGCTTCACCCCCCTGACTTCACCTTCTCCTTCTCCTTCTTCTGCTTCTTCTGATTCACCCTCCTAACTTCACCTTCTCCTTCTCCTTCTTCTGCTTCTTCTGATTCACCCTCCTGACTTCACCTTCTCCTTCTCCTTCTTCTGCTTCTTCTGATTCACCCTCCAGACTTCACCTTCTCCTTCTCCTTCTTCTGCTTCTTCTGATTCACCCTCCAGGCTTCACCTTCTCCTTCTCCTTCTTCTGCTTCTTCTGATTCACCCTCCAGACCTCACCTTCTCCTTCTCGTTCTTCTACTTCTTTTGATTCACCCTCCAGACTTCATCTTCTCCTTCTCCTACCTCTGCTTCTTCCGATTCACCCTCCAGACTTCACCTTCTCCTTCTCCTTCTTCTGCTTCTTCTGCTTCACCCTCCAGACTTCACCTTCTCCTTCTCCTTCTTCTGCTTCTTCTGCTGCGCCCTCCAGACTTCATCTTCTCCTTCTCCTTCTTCTGCTTCTTCTGGTTCACCCTCCAGACTTCACCTTCTCCTTCTCCTTCTTCTACTTCTTCTGATTCACCCTCCAGACTTCACCTTCTCCTTCTCCTTCTTCTACTTCTTCTGATTCACCCTCCAGACTTCACCTTCTCCTTCTCCTTCTTCTGCTTCTTCTGCTTCACCCTCCAGACTTCACCTTCTCCTTCTCCTTCTTCTGCTTCTTCTGCTGCGCCCTCCAGACTTCATCTTCTCCTTCTCCTTCTTCTGCTTCTTCTGATTCACCCTCCTGACTTCACCTTCTCCTTCTCCTTCTTCTACTTCTTCTGATTCACCCTCCTGACTTCACCTTCCCCTTCTCCTTCTTCTACTCCTTCTGTTTCACCTTCTAGACTTCACCTCCTCCTTCTCCTTCTTCTCCTTCTTCTGATTCACCATCCAGACTTCACCTTCTCCTTCTCCTTCTTCTGCTTCTTCTGATTCACCCTCCAGACTTCACCTTCTCCTTCTCCTTCTTCTACTTCTTCTGATTCACCCTCCAGACTTCACCTTCTCCTTCTCCTTCTTCTACTTCTTCTGATTCACCCTCCAGTCCTCACCATCTCCTTCTCCTTCTTCTGCTTCTTCTGATTCACCCTCCGGACTTCACCTTCTCCTTCTCCTTCTTCTGCTTCTTCTGATTCACCCTCCAGACTTCACCTTCTCCTTCTTCTGCTTCTTCTGATTCGCCCTCCAGACTTCACCATCTCCTTCTCCTTCTTCTACTTCTTCTGATTCACCCTCCAGACTTCAACTTCTCCTTCTCCTTCTTCTGCTTCTTCTGATTCACCCTCCAGACTTCATCTTCTCCTTCTCCTTCTTCTGCTTCTTCTGATTCACCCTCCAGACTTCACCTTCTCCTTCTCCTTCTTCTACTTCTTCTGATTCACCCTCCAGACTTCACCTTCTCCTTCTCCTTCTTCTACTTCTTCTGATTCACCCTCCAGACTTCACCTTCTCCTTCTCCTTCTTCTACTTCTTCTGATTCACCCTTCAGACTTCACCTTCTCCTTCTCCTTCTTCTACTTCTTCTGATTCACCCTCCAGTCTTCACCTTCTCCTTCTCCTTCTTCTGCTTCTTCTGCTTCACCCTCCAGACTTCACCTTCTCCTTCTCCTTCTTCTGCTTCTTCTGATTCACCCTCCAGACTTCACCTTCTCCTTCTCCTTCTTCTGCTTCTTCTGATTCACCCTCCAAACTTCACCTTCTCCTTCTCCTTCTGCTTCTTCTGATTCACCCTCCAGACTCCACATTCTCCTTCTCCTTCTTCTACTTCTTCTGATTCACCCTCCAGCTTTCACCTTCTCCTTCTCCTTCTTCTGCTTCTTCTGATTCATCCTCCAGACTTCACCTTCTCCTTCTCCTTCGTCTCCTTCTTCTGATTCAGCCTCCAGACTACACCTTCTCCTTCTCCTTCTTCTACTTCTTCTGATTCACCCTCCAGACTTCACCTGCTCCTTCTCCTTCTTCTGCTTCTTCTGATTCACCCTCCAGACTTCACCTTCACCTTTTCCTTCTTCTACTTCTTCTGATTCACCCTCCAGACTTCACCTTCTCCTTCTCCTTCTTCTACTTCTTCTGATTCACCCTCCAGACTTCACCTTCTCCTTCTCCTTCTTCTGCTTCTTCTGCTTCACCCTCCAGACTTCACCTTCTCCTTCTCCTTCTTCTGCTTCTTCTGCTGCGCCCTCCAGACTTCATCTTCTCCTTCTCCTTCTTCTGCTTCTTCTGATTCACCCTCCTGACTTCACCTTCTCCTTCTCCTTCTTCTACTTCTTCTGATTCACCCTCCTGACTTCACCTTCCCCTTCTCCTTCTTCTACTCCTTCTGTTTCACCCTCTAGACTTCCCCTTCTCCTTCTCCTTCTTCTACTTCTTCTGATTCACCCTCCAGACTTCACCTTCTCCTTCTCCTTCTTCTGCTTCTTCTGATTCACCCTCCAGACTTCAGCTTCTCCTTCTCCTTCTTCTGCTTCTTCTGATTCACCCTCCAGACCTCACCTTCTCCTTCTCGTTCTTCTGCTTCTTCTGCTTCACCCTCCAGACTTCACCTTCTCCTTCTCCTTCTTCTGCTTCTTCTGCTGCGCCCTCCAGACTTCATCTTCTCCTTCTCCTTCTTCTGCTTCTTCTGATTCACCCTCCAGACTTCACCTTCTCCTTCTCCTTCTTCTGCTTCTTCTGATTCACCCTCCAGACCTCACCTTCTCCTTCTCTTTCTTCTACTTCTTCTGATTCACCCTCCAGACTTCATCTTCTCCTTCTCCTTCTTCTGCTTCTTCTGATTCACCCTCCAGACTTCACCTTCTCCTTCTCCTTCTTCTGCTTCTTCTGCTTCACCCTCCAGACTTCACCTTCTCCTTCTCCTTCTTCTGCTTCTTCTGCTGCGCCCTCCAGACTTCATCTTCTCCTTCTACTTCTTCTGCTTCTTCTGATTCACCCTCCAGACTTCAACTTCTCCTTCTCCTTCTTCTACTTCTTCTGATTCACCCTCCAGACTTCACCTTCTCCTTCTCCTTCTTCTACTTCTTCTGATTCACCCTCCAGACTTCACCTTCTCCTTCTCCTTCTTCTGCTTCTTCTGCTTCACCCTCCAGACTTCACCTTCTCCTTCTCCTTCTTCTGCTTCTTCTGCTGCGCCCTCCAGACTTCATCTTCTCCTTCTCCTTCTTCTGCTTCTTCTGATTCACCCTCCTGACTTCACCTTCTCCTTCTCCTTCTTCTACTTCTTCTGATTCACCCTCCTGACTTCACCTTCCCCTTCTCCTTCTTCTACTCCTTCTGTTTCACCCTCTAGACTTCCCCTTCTCCTTCTCCTTCTTCTACTTCTTCTGATTCACCCTCCAGACTTCACCTTCTCCTTCTCCTTCTTCTGCTTCTTCTGATTCACCCTCCAGACTTCACCTTCTCCTTCTCCTTATTCTGCTTCTTCTGATTCACCCTCCAGTCCTCACCATCTCCTTCTCCTTCTTCTGCTTCTTCTGATTCACCCTCCAGACTTCACCTTCTCCTTCTCCTTCTTCTGCTTCTTCTGGTTCACCCTCCAGACTTCACCTTCTCCTTCTCCTTCTACTTCTTCTGATTCACCCTCCAGACTTCACCTTCTCCTTCTCCTTCTTCTACTTCTTCTGATTCACCCTCCAGTCCTCACCATCTCCTTCTCCTTCTTCTGCTTCTTCTGATTCACCCTCCAGACTTCACCTTCTCCTTCTCCTTCTTCTGCTTCTTCTGATTCACCCTCCAGACTTCACCTTCTCCTTCTCCTTCTTCTACTTCTTCTGATTCACCCTCCAGACTTCACCTTCTCCTTCTCCTTCTTCTACTTCTTCTGATTCACCCTCCAGACTTTTCCTTCTCCTTCTCCTTCTTCTACTTCTTCTGCTTCTCCCTCCAGACTTCACCTTCTCCTTCTCCGTCTTCTGCTTCTTCTGATTCAACCTCCAGACTTCACCTTCTCCTTCTCCTTCTTCTACTTCTTCTGATTCACCCTCCAGACTTCACCTTCTCCTTCTTCTTCTTCTACTTCTTCTGATTCACCCTCCAGACTTCACCTTCTCCTTCTCCTTCTTCTACTTCTTCTGATTCACCCTCCTGACTTCACCTTCTCCTTCTCCTTCTTCTGCTTCTTCTGCTTCACCCTCCAGACTTCACCTTCTCCTTCTCCTTCTTCTGCTTCTTCTGCTTCACCCTCCAGACTTCACCTTCTCCTTCTCCTTCTTCTGCTTCTTCTGCTTCACCCTCCTGACTTCACCTTCTCCTTCTCCTTCTTCTACTTCTTCTGATTCACCCTCCAGACTTCACCTTCTCCTTCTCCTTCTTCTGCTCCTTCTGCTTCACCCTCCAGACTTCACCTTCTCCTTCTCCTTCTTCTGCTTCTTCTGCTTCGCCCTCCAGACTTCACCTTCTCCTTCTCCTTCTTCTGCTTCTTCTGCTTCACCCTCCAGACTTCACCTTCTCCTTCTCCTTCTTCTGCTTCTTCTGCTTCACCCTCCTGACTTCACCTTCTCCTTCTCCTTCTTCCACTTCTTCTGATTCACCCTCCTGACTTCACCTTCTCCTTCTCCTTCTTCTACTTCATCTGATTCACCCTCCAGACTTCATCTTCTCCTTCTCCTTCTTCTGCTTCTTCTGATTCACCCTCCAGACTTCACCTTCTCCTTCTCCTTCTTCTGCTTCTTCTGATTCACCCTCCAGACTTCACATTCTCCTTCTCCTTCTTCTACTTCTTCTGATTCACCCTCCAGACTTCACCTTCTCCTTCTCCTTCTTCTACTTCTTCTGATTCACCCTCCAGACTTCACCTTCTCCTTCTCCTTCTTCTGCTTCTTCTGATTCACCCTCCTGACTTCACCTTCTCCTTCTCCTTCTTCTGCTTCTTCTTATTCACCCTCCAGACTTCACCTTCTCCTTCTCCTTCTTCTACTTCTTCTGATTCACCCTCCAGACTTCACCTTCTCCTTCTACTTCTTCTGCTTCTTCTGATTCACCCTCCAGACTTCACCTTCTCCTTCTCCTTCTTCTGCTTCTTCTGATTCACCCTCCAGACTTCACCTTCTCCTTCTCCTTCTTCTGCTTCTTCTGATTCACCCTCCAAACTTCACCTTCTCCTTCTCCTTCTGCTTCTTCTGATTCACCCTCCAGACTCCACATTCTCCTTCTCCTTCTTCTACTTCTTCTGATTCACCCTCCAGCTTTCACCTTCTCCTTCTCCTTCTTCTGCTTCTTCTGATTCATCCTCCAGACTTCACCTTCTCCTTCTCCTTCGTCTCCTTCTTCTGATTCAGCCTCCAGACTACACCTTCTCCTTCTCCTTCTTCTACTTCTTCTGATTCACCCTCCAGACTTCACCTGCTCCTTCTCCTTCTTCTGCTTCTTCTGATTCACCCTCCAGACTTCACCTTCACCTTTTCCTTCTTCTACTTCTTCTGATTCACCCTCCAGACTTCACCTTCTCCTTCTCCTTCTTCTACTTCTTCTGATTCACCCTCCAGACTTCACCTTCTCCTTCTCCTTCTTCTGCTTCTTCTGCTTCACCCTCCAGACTTCACCTTCTCCTTCTCCTTCTTCTGCTTCTTCTGCTGCGCCCTCCAGACTTCATCTTCTCCTTCTCCTTCTTCTGCTTCTTCTGATTCACCCTCCTGACTTCACCTTCTCCTTCTCCTTCTTCTACTTCTTCTGATTCACCCTCCTGACTTCACCTTCCCCTTCTCCTTCTTCTACTCCTTCTGTTTCACCCTCTAGACTTCCCCTTCTCCTTCTCCTTCTTCTACTTCTTCTGATTCACCCTCCAGACTTCACCTTCTCCTTCTCCTTCTTCTGCTTCTTCTGATTCACCCTCCAGACTTCAGCTTCTCCTTCTCCTTCTTCTGCTTCTTCTGATTCACCCTCCAGACCTCACCTTCTCCTTCTCGTTCTTCTGCTTCTTCTGCTTCACCCTCCAGACTTCACCTTCTCCTTCTCCTTCTTCTGCTTCTTCTGCTGCGCCCTCCAGACTTCATCTTCTCCTTCTCCTTCTTCTGCTTCTTCTGATTCACCCTCCAGACTTCACCTTCTCCTTCTCCTTCTTCTGCTTCTTCTGATTCACCCTCCAGACCTCACCTTCTCCTTCTCTTTCTTCTACTTCTTCTGATTCACCCTCCAGACTTCATCTTCTCCTTCTCCTTCTTCTGCTTCTTCTGATTCACCCTCCAGACTTCACCTTCTCCTTCTCCTTCTTCTGCTTCTTCTGCTTCACCCTCCAGACTTCACCTTCTCCTTCTCCTTCTTCTGCTTCTTCTGCTGCGCCCTCCAGACTTCATCTTCTCCTTCTACTTCTTCTGCTTCTTCTGATTCACCCTCCAGACTTCAACTTCTCCTTCTCCTTCTTCTACTTCTTCTGATTCACCCTCCAGACTTCACCTTCTCCTTCTCCTTCTTCTACTTCTTCTGATTCACCCTCCAGACTTCACCTTCTCCTTCTCCTTCTTCTGCTTCTTCTGCTTCACCCTCCAGACTTCACCTTCTCCTTCTCCTTCTTCTGCTTCTTCTGCTGCGCCCTCCAGACTTCATCTTCTCCTTCTCCTTCTTCTGCTTCTTCTGATTCACCCTCCTGACTTCACCTTCTCCTTCTCCTTCTTCTACTTCTTCTGATTCACCCTCCTGACTTCACCTTCCCCTTCTCCTTCTTCTACTCCTTCTGTTTCACCCTCTAGACTTCCCCTTCTCCTTCTCCTTCTTCTACTTCTTCTGATTCACCCTCCAGACTTCACCTTCTCCTTCTCCTTCTTCTGCTTCTTCTGATTCACCCTCCAGACTTCACCTTCTCCTTCTCCTTATTCTGCTTCTTCTGATTCACCCTCCAGTCCTCACCATCTCCTTCTCCTTCTTCTGCTTCTTCTGATTCACCCTCCAGACTTCACCTTCTCCTTCTCCTTCTTCTGCTTCTTCTGGTTCACCCTCCAGACTTCACCTTCTCCTTCTCCTTCTACTTCTTCTGATTCACCCTCCAGACTTCACCTTCTCCTTCTCCTTCTTCTACTTCTTCTGATTCACCCTCCAGTCCTCACCATCTCCTTCTCCTTCTTCTGCTTCTTCTGATTCACCCTCCAGACTTCACCTTCTCCTTCTCCTTCTTCTGCTTCTTCTGATTCACCCTCCAGACTTCACCTTCTCCTTCTCCTTCTTCTACTTCTTCTGATTCACCCTCCAGACTTCACCTTCTCCTTCTCCTTCTTCTACTTCTTCTGATTCACCCTCCAGACTTTTCCTTCTCCTTCTCCTTCTTCTACTTCTTCTGCTTCTCCCTCCAGACTTCACCTTCTCCTTCTCCGTCTTCTGCTTCTTCTGATTCAACCTCCAGACTTCACCTTCTCCTTCTCCTTCTTCTACTTCTTCTGATTCACCCTCCAGACTTCACCTTCTCCTTCTTCTTCTTCTACTTCTTCTGATTCACCCTCCAGACTTCACCTTCTCCTTCTCCTTCTTCTACTTCTTCTGATTCACCCTCCTGACTTCACCTTCTCCTTCTCCTTCTTCTGCTTCTTCTGCTTCACCCTCCAGACTTCACCTTCTCCTTCTCCTTCTTCTGCTTCTTCTGCTTCACCCTCCAGACTTCACCTTCTCCTTCTCCTTCTTCTGCTTCTTCTGCTTCACCCTCCTGACTTCACCTTCTCCTTCTCCTTCTTCTACTTCTTCTGATTCACCCTCCAGACTTCACCTTCTCCTTCTCCTTCTTCTGCTCCTTCTGCTTCACCCTCCAGACTTCACCTTCTCCTTCTCCTTCTTCTGCTTCTTCTGCTTCGCCCTCCAGACTTCACCTTCTCCTTCTCCTTCTTCTGCTTCTTCTGCTTCACCCTCCAGACTTCACCTTCTCCTTCTCCTTCTTCTGCTTCTTCTGCTTCACCCTCCTGACTTCACCTTCTCCTTCTCCTTCTTCCACTTCTTCTGATTCACCCTCCTGACTTCACCTTCTCCTTCTCCTTCTTCTACTTCTTCTGCTTCACCCTCCAGACTTCACCTTCTCCTTCTCCTTCTTCTGCTTCTTCTGATTCACCCTCCTGACTTCACCTTCTCCTTCTCCTTCTTCCACTTCTTCTGATTCGCCCTCCTGACTTCACCTTCTCCTTCTCCTTCTTCTACTTCTTCTGCTTCACCCTGCAGACTTCACCTTCTCCTTCTCCTTCTTCTACTTCTTCTGATTCACCCTCCAGACTTCACCTTCTCCTTCTCCTTCTTCTGCTTCTTCTGATTCACCCTCCAGACTTCACCTTCTCCTTCTCCTTATTCTGCTTCTTCTGATTCACCCTCCAGACTTCACCTTCTCCTTCTCCTTCTTCTGCTTCTTCTGATTCACCCTCCAGACTTCACCTTCTCCTTCTTCTGCTTCTTCTGATTCACCCTCCAGACTTCACCTTCCCCTTCTCCTTCTTCTACTTCATCTGATTCACCCTCCAGACTTCATCTTCTCCTTCTCCTTCTTCTGCTTCTTCTGATTCACCCTCCAGACTTCACCTTCTCCTTCTCCTTCTTCTGCTTCTTCTGATTCACCCTCCAGACTTCACATTCTCCTTCTCCTTCTTCTACTTCTTCTGATTCACCCTCCAGACTTCACCTTCTCCTTCTCCTTCTTCTACTTCTTCTGATTCACCCTCCAGACTTCACCTTCTCCTTCTCCTTCTTCTGCTTCTTCTGATTCACCCTCCTGACTTCACCTTCTCCTTCTCCTTCTTCTGCTTCTTCTGATTCACCCTCCAGACTTCACCTTCTCCTTCTCCTTCTTCTACTTCTTCTGATTCACCCTCCAGACTTCACCTTCTTCTTCTACTTCTTCTGCTTCTTCTGATTCACCCTCCAGACTTCACCTTCTCCTTCTCCTTCTTCTGCTTCTTCTGATTCACCCTCCAGACTTCACCTTCTCCTTCTCCTTCTTCTGCTTCTTCTGATTCACCCACCAAACTTCACCTTCTCCTTCTCCTTCTTCTGCTTCTTCTGATTCACCCTCCAGACTCCACATTCTCCTTCTCCTTCTTCTACTTCTTCTGATTCCCCCTCCAGACTTCACCTTCTCCTTCTCCTTCTTCTGCTTCTTCTGATTCATCCTCCAGACTTCACCTTCTCCTTCTCCTTCGTCTCCTTCTTCTGATTCAGCCTCCAGACTACACCTTCTCCTTCTCCTTCTTCTACTTCTTCTGATTCACCCTCCAGACTTCACCTGCTCCTTCTCCTTCTTCTGCTTCTTCTGATTCACCCTCCAGACTTCACCTTCACCTTCTCCTTCTTCTACTTCTTCTGATTCAATCTCCAGACTTCACCTTCTCCTTCTCCTTCTTCTACTTCTTCTGATTCACCCTCCAGACTTCACCTGCTCCTTCTCCTTCTTCTGCTTCTTCTGATTCACCCTCCAGACTTCACCTTCACCTTCTCCTTCTTCTGCTTCTTCTGCTGCGCCCTCCAGACTTCATCTTCTCCTTCTCCTTCTTCTGCTTCTTCTGATTCACCCTCCTGACTTCACCTTCTCCTTCTCCTTCTTCTACTTCTTCTGATTCACCCTCCTGACTTCACCTTCCCCTTCTCCTTCTTCTACTCCTTCTGTTTCACCCTCTAGACTTCCCCTTCTCCTTCTCCTTCTTCTACTTCTTCTGATTCACCCTCCAGACTTCACCTTCTCCTTCTCCTACTTCTGCTTCTTCTGATTCACCCTCCAGACTTCAGCTTCTCCTTCTCCTTCTTCTGCTTCTTCTGATTCACCCTCCAGACCTCACCTTCTCCTTCTCGTTCTTCTACTTCTTCTGATTCACCCTCCAGACTTCACCTTCTCCTTCTCCTTCTTCTGCTTCTTCTGCTGCGCCCTCCAGACTTCATCTTCTCCTTCTCCTTCTTCTGCTTCTTCTGATTCACCCTCCAGACTTCACCTTCTCCTTCTCCTTCTTCTGCTTCTTCTGATTCACCCTCCAGACCTCACCTTCTCCTTCTCTTTCTTCTACTTCTTCTGATTCACCCTCCATACTTCATCTTCTCCTTCTCCTTCTTCTGCTTCTTCTGATTCACCCTCCAGACTTCACCTTCTCCTTCTCCTTCTTCTGCTTCTTCTGCTTCACACTCCAGACTTCAACTTCTCCTTCTCCTTCTTCTGCTTCTTCTGCTGCGCCCTCCAGACTTCATCTTCTCCTTCTACTTCTTCTGCTTCTTCTGATTCACCCTCCAGACTTCAACTTCTCCTTCTCCTTCTTCTACTTCTTCTGATTCACCCTCCAGACTTCACCTTCTCCTTCTCCTTCTTCTACTTCTTCTGATTCACCCTCCAGACTTCACCTTCTCCTTCTCCTTCTTCTGCTTCTTCTGCTTCACCCTCCAGACTTCACCTTCTCCTTCTCCTTCTTCTGCTTCTTCTGCTGCGCCCTCCAGACTTCATCTTCTCCTTCTCCTTCTTCTGCTTCTTCTGATTCACCCTCCTGACTTCACCTTCTCCTTCTCCTTCTTCTACTTCTTCTGATTCACCCTCCTGACTTCACCTTCCCCTTCTCCTTCTTCTACTCCTTCTGTTTCACCCTCTAGACTTCCCCTTCTCCTTCTCCTTCTTCTACTTCTTCTGATTCACCCTCCAGACTTCACCTTCTCCTTCTCCTTCTTCTGCTTCTTCTGATTCACCCTCCAGACTTTACCTTCTCCTTCTCCTTATTCTGCTTCTTCTGATTCACCCTCCAGTCCTCACCATCTCCTTCTCCTTCTTCTGCTTCTTCTGATTCACCCTCCAGACTTCACCTTCTCCTTCTCCTTCTTCTGCTTCTTCTGATTCACCCTCCAGACTTCACCTTCTCCTTCTCCTTCTACTTCTTCTGATTCACCCTCCAGACTTCACCTTCTCCTTCTCCTTCTTCTACTTCTTCTGATTCACCCTCCAGTCCTCACCATCTCCTGCTCCTTCTTCTGCTTCTTCTGATTCACCCTCCAGACTTCACCTTCTCCTTCTCCTTCTTCTGCTTCTTCTGATTCACCCTCCAGACTTCACCTTCTCCTTCTCCTTCTTCTACTTCTTCTGATTCACCCTCCAGACTTCACCTTCTACTTCTCCTTCTTCTACTTCTTCTGATTCACCCTCCAGACTTTTCCTTCTCCTTCTCCTTCTTCTACTTCTTCTGCTTCTCCCTCCAGACTTCACCTTCTCCTTCTCCGTCTTCTGCTTCTTCTGATTCACCCTCCAGACTTCACCTTCTCCTTCTCCTTCTTCTACTTCTTCTGATTCACCCTCCAGACTTCACCTTCTCCTTCTTCTTCTTCTACTTCTTCTGATTCACCCTCCAGACTTCACCTTCTCCTTCTCCTTCTTCTACTTCTTCTGATTCACCCTCCTGACTTCACCTTCTCCTTCTCCTTCTTCTGCTTCTTCTGCTTCACCCTCCAGACTTCACCTTCTCCTTCTCCTTCTTCTGCTTCTTCTGCTTCACCCTCCAGACTTCACCTTCTCCTTCTCCCTCTTCTGCTTCTTCTGCTTCACCCTCCTGACTTCACCTTCTCCTTCTCCTTCTTCTACTTCTTCTGATTCACCCTCCAGACTTCACCTTCTCCTTCTCCTTCTTCTGCTTCTTCTGCTTCACCCTCCAGACTTCACCTTCTCCTTCTCCTTCTTCTGCTTCTTCTGCTTCGCCCTCCAGACTTCACCTTCTCCTTCTCCTTCTTCTGCTTCTTCTGCTTCACCCTCCAGACTTCACCTTCTCCTTCTCCTTCTTCTGCTTCTTCTGCTTCACCCTCCTGACTTCACCTTCTCCTTCTCCTTCTTCTACTTCTTCTGATTCACCCTCCAGACTTCACTTTCTCCTTCTCCTTCTTCTGCTTCTTCTGATTCACCCTCCTGACTTCACCTTCTCCTTCTCCTTCTTCTGCTTCATCTGATTCACCCTCCAGACTTCACCTTCTCCTTCTCCTTCTTCTGCTTCTTCTGATTCACCCTCTAGACTTCACCTTCTCCTTCTCCTTCTTCTACTTCTTCTGATTCACCCTCCAGACCTCACCTTCTCCTTCTCTGTCTTCTGCTTCTTCTGATTCACCCTCCAGACTTCACCTTCTCCTTCTCCTTCTTCTGATTCTTCTGATTCACCCTCCAGACTTCACCTTCTCCTTCTCCTTCTTCTGCTTCTTCTGATTCACCCTCCTGACTTCACCTTCTCCTTCTCCTTCTTCTACTTCTTCTGCTTCACCCTCCAGACTTCACCTTCTCCTTCTCCTTCTTCTACTTCTTCTGATTCACCCTCCAGACTTCACCTTTTCCTTCTCCTTCTTCTGCTTCTTCTGCTTCACCCTCCTGACTTCACCTTCTCCTTCTCCTTCTTCTACTTCTTCTGCTTCACCCCCCTGACTTCACCTTCTCCTTCTCCTTCTTCTGCTTCTTCTGATTCACCCTCCTAACTTCACCTTCTCCTTCTCCTTCTTCTGCTTCTTCTGATTCACCCTCCTGACTTCACCTTCTCCTTCTCCTTCTTCTGCTTCTTCTGATTCACCCTCCAGACTTCACCTTCTCCTTCTCCTTCTTCTGCTTCTTCTGATTCACCCTCCAGGCTTCACCTTCTCCTTCTCCTTCTTCTGCTTCTTCTGATTCACCCTCCAGACCTCACCTTCTCCTTCTCGTTCTTCTACTTCTTCTGATTCCCCCTCCAGACTTCACCTTCTCCTTCTCCTTCTTCTGCTTCTTCTGATTCATCCTCCAGACTTCACCTTCTCCTTCTCCTTCGTCTCCTTCTTCTGATTCAGCCTCCAGACTACACCTTCTCCTTCTCCTTCTTCTACTTCTTCTGATTCACCCTCCAGACTTCACCTGCTCCTTCTCCTTCTTCTGCTTCTTCTGATTCACCCTCCAGACTTCACCTTCACCTTCTCCTTCTTCTACTTCTTCTGATTCACCCTCCAGACTTCACCTTCTCCTTCTCCTTCTTCTACTTCTTCTGATTCACCCTCCAGACTTCACCTGCTCCTTCTCCTTCTTCTGCTTCTTCTGATTCACCCTCCAGACTTCACCTTCACCTTCTCCTTCTTCTGCTTCTTCTGCTGCGCCCTCCAGACTTCATCTTCTCCTTCTCCTTCTTCTGCTTCTTCTGATTCACCCTCCTGGCTTCACCTTCTCCTTCTCCTTCTTATACTTCTTCTGATTCACCCTCCTGACTTCACCTTCCCCTTCTCCTTCTTCTACTCCTTCTGTTTCACACTCTAGACTTCCCCTTCTCCTTCTCCTTCTTCTACTTCTTCTGATTCACCCTCCAGACTTCACCTTCTCCTTCTCCTACTTCTGCTTCTTCTGATTCACCCTCCAGACTTCAGCTTCTCCTTCTCCTTCTTCTGCTTCTTCTGATTCACCCTCCAGACCTCACCTTCTCCTTCTCGTTCTTCTACTTCTTCTGATTCACCCTCCAGACTTCACCTTCTCCTTCTCCTTCTTCTGCTTCTTCTGCTTCACCCTCCAGACTTCACCTTCTCCTTCTCCTTCTTCTGCTTCTCCTGCTGCGCCCTCCAGACTTCATCTTCTCCTTCTCCTTCTTCTGCTTCTTCTGATTCACCCTCCAGACTTCACCTTCTCCTTCTCCTTCTTCTGCTTCTTCTGATTCACCCTCCAGACCTCACCTTCTCCTTCTCTTTCTTCTACTTCTTCTGATTCACCCTCCAGACTTCATCTTCTCCTTCTCCTTCTTCTGCTTCTTCTGATTCACCCTCCAGACTTCACCTTCTCCTTCTCCTTCTTCTGCTTCTTCTGCTTCACCCTCCAGACTTCAACTTCTCCTTCTTCTTCTTCTGCTTCTTCTGCTGCGCCCTCCAGACTTCATCTTCTCCTTCTACTTCTTCTGCTTCTTCTGATTCACCCTCCAGACTTCAACTTCTCCTTCTCCTTCTTCTACTTCTTCTGATTCACCCTCCAGACTTCACCTTCTCCTTCTCCTTCTTCTACTTCTTCTGATTCACCCTCCAGACTTCACCTTCTCCTTCTCCTTCTTCTGCTTCTTCTGCTTCACCCTCCAGACTTCACCTTCTCCTTCTCCTTCTTCTGCTTCTTCTGCTGCGCCCTCCAGACTTCATCTTCTCCTTCTCCTTCTTCTGCTTCTTCTGATTCACCCTCCTGACTTCACCTTCTCCTTCTCCTTCTTCTACTTCTTCTGATTCACCCTCCTGACTTCACTTTCCCCTTCTCCTTCTTCTACTCCTTCTGTTTCACCCTCTAGACTTCCCCTTCTCCTTCTCCTTCTTCTACTTCTTCTGATTCACCCTCCAGACTTCACCTTCTCCTTCTCCTTCTTCTGCTTCTTCTGATTCACCCTCCAGACTTTACCTTCTCCTTCTCCTTATTCTGCTTCTTCTGATTCACCCTCCAGTCCTCACCATCTCCTTCTCCTTCTTCTGCTTCTTCTGATTCACCCTCCAGACTTCACCTTCTCCTTCTCCTTCTTCTGCTTCTTCTGATTCACCCTCCAGACTTCACCTTCTCCTTCTCCTTCTACTTCTTCTGATTCACCCTCCAGACTTCACCTTCTCCTTCTCCTTCTTCTACTTCTTCTGATTCACCCTCCAGTCCTCACCATCTCCTTCTCCTTCTTCTGCTTCTTCTGATTCACCCTCCAGACTTCACCTTCTCCTTCTCCTTCTTCTGCTTCTTCTGATTCACCCTCCAGACTTCACCTTCTCCTTCTCCTTCTTCTACTTCTTCTGATTCACCCTCCAGACTTCACCTTCTCCTTCTCCTTCTTCTACTTCTTCTGATTCACCCTCCAGACTTTTCCTTCTCCTTCTCCTTCTTCTACTTCTTCTGCTTCTCCCTCCAGACTTCACCTTCTCCTTCTCCGTCTTCTGCTTCTTCTGATTCACCCTCCAGACTTCACCTTCTCCTTCTCCTTCTTCTACTTCTTCTGATTCACCCTCCAGACTTCACCTTCTCCTTCTTCTTCTTCTACTTCTTCTGATTCACCCTCCAGACTTCACCTTCTCCTTCTCCTTCTTCTACTTCTTCTGATTCACCCTCCTGACTTCACCTTCTCCTTCTCCTTCTTCTGCTTCTTCTGCTTCACCCTCCAGACTTCACCTTCTCCTTCTCCTTCTTCTGCTTCTTCTGCTTCACCCTCCAGACTTCACCTTCTCCTTCTCCCTCTTCTGCTTCTTCTGCTTCACCCTCCTGACTTCACCTTCTCCTTCTCCTTCTTCTACTTCTTCTGATTCACCCTCCAGACTTCACCTTCTCCTTCTCCTTCTTCTGCTTCTTCTGCTTCACCCTCCAGACTTCACCTTCTCCTTCTCCTTCTTCTGCTTCTTCTGCTTCGCCCTCCAGACTTCACCTTCTCCTTCTCCTTCTTCTGCTTCTTCTGCTTCACCCTCCAGACTTCACCTTCTCCTTCTCCTTCTTCTGCTTCTTCTGCTTCACCCTCCTGACTTCACCTTCTCCTTCTCCTTCTTCTACTTCTTCTGATTCACCCTCCAGACTTCACTTTCTCCTTCTCCTTCTTCTGCTTCTTCTGCTTCACCCTCCAGACTTCAACTTCTCCTTCTCCTTCTTCTGCTTCTTCTGCTTCACCCTGCTGACTTCACCTTCTCCTTCTCCTTCTTCTACTTCTTCTGCTTCACCCCCCTGACTTCACCTTCTCCTTCTCCTTCTTCTGCTTCTTCTGATTCACCCTCCTAACTTCACCTTCTCCTTCTCCTTCTTCTGCTTCTTCTGATTCACCCTCCTGACTTCACCTTCTCCTTCTCCTTCTTCTGCTTCATCTGATTCACCCTCCAGACTTCACCTTCTCCTTCTCCTTCTTCTGCTTCTTCTGATTCACCCTCTAGACTTCACCTTCTCCTTCTCCTTCTTCTACTTCTTCTGATTCACCCTCCAGACCTCACCTTCTCCTTCTCTTTCTTCTGCTTCTTCTGATTCACCCTCCAGACTTCACCTTCTCCTTCTCCTTCTTCTGATTCTTCTGATTCACCCTCCAGACTTCACCTTCTCCTTCTCCTTCTTCTGCTTCTTCTGATTCACCCTCCTGACTTCACCTTCTCCTTCTCCTTCTTCTACTTCTTCTGCTTCACCCTCCAGACTTCACCTTCTCCTTCTCCTTCTTCTACTTCTTCTGATTCACCCTCCAGACTTCACCTTTTCCTTCTCCTTCTTCTGCTTCTTCTGCTTCACCCTCCTGACTTCACCTTCTCCTTCTCCTTCTTCTACTTCTTCTGCTTCACCCCCCTGACTTCACCTTCTCCTTCTCCTTCTTCTGCTTCTTCTGATTCACCCTCCTAACTTCACCTTCTCCTTCTCCTTCTTCTGCTTCTTCTGATTCACCCTCCTGACTTCACCTTCTCCTTCTCCTTCTTCTGCTTCTTCTGATTCACCCTCCAGACTTCACCTTCTCCTTCTCCTTCTTCTGCTTCTTCTGATTCACCCTCCAGGCTTCACCTTCTCCTTCTCCTTCTTCTGCTTCTTCTGATTCACCCTCCAGACCTCACCTTCTCCTTCTCGTTCTTCTACTTCTTCTGCTTCTCCCTCCAGACTTCACCTTCTCCTTCTCCGTCTTCTGCTTCTTCTGATTCACCCTCCAGACTTCACCTTCTCCTTCTCCTTCTTCTACTTCTTCTGATTCACCCTCCAGACTTCACCTTCTCCTTCTTCTTCTTCTACTTCTTCTGATTCACCCTCCAGACTTCACCTTCTCCTTCTCCTTCTTCTACTTCTTCTGATTCACCCTCCTGACTTCACCTTCTCCTTCTCCTTCTTCTGCTTCTTCTGCTTCACCCTCCAGACTTCACCTTCTCCTTCTCCTTCTTCTGCTTCTTCTGCTTCACCCTCCAGACTTCACCTTCTCCTTCTCCTTCTTCTGCTTCTTCTGCTTCACCCTCCTGACTTCACCTTCTCCTTCTCCTTCTTCTACTTCTTCTGATTCACCCTCCAGACTTCACCTTCTCCTTCTCCTTCTTCTGCTCCTTCTGCTTCACCCTCCAGACTTCACCTTCTCCTTCTCCTTCTTCTGCTTCTTCTGCTTCGCCCTCCAGACTTCACCTTCTCCTTCTCCTTCTTCTGCTTCTTCTGCTTCACCCTCCAGACTTCACCTTCTCCTTCTCCTTCTTCTGCTTCTTCTGCTTCACCCTCCTGACTTCACCTTCTCCTTCTCCTTCTTCCACTTCTTCTGATTCACCCTCCTGACTTCACCTTCTCCTTCTCCTTCTTCTACTTCTTCTGCTTCACCCTCCAGACTTCACCTTCTCCTTCTCCTTCTTCTGCTTCTTCTGATTCACCCTCCTGACTTCACCTTCTACTTCTCCTTCTTCCACTTCTTCTGATTCACCCTCCTGACTTCACCTTCTCCTTCTCCTTCTTCTACTTCTTCTGCTTCACCCTCCAGACTTCACCTTCTCCTTCTCCTTCTTCTACTTCTTCTGATTCACCCTCCAGACTTCACCTTCTCCTTCTCCTTCTTCTGCTTCTTCTGATTCACCCTCCAGACTTCACCTTCTCCTTCTCCTTATTCTGCTTCTTCTGATTCACCCTCCAGACTTCACCTTCTCCTTCTCCTTCTTCTGCTTCTTCTGATTCACCCTCCAGACTTCACCTTCTCCTTCTTCTGCTTCTTCTGATTCACCCTCCAGACTTCACCTTCCCCTTCTCCTTCTTCTACTTCATCTGATTCACCCTCCAGACTTCATCTTCTCCTTCTCCTTCTTCTGCTTCTTCTGATTCACCCTCCAGACTTCACCTTCTCCTTCTCCTTCTTCTGCTTCTTCTGATTCACCCTCCAGACTTCACATTCTCCTTCTCCTTCTTCTACTTCTTCTGATTCACCCTCCAGACTTCACCTTCTCCTTCTCCTTCTTCTACTTCTTCTGATTCACCCTCCAGACTTCTCCTTCTCCTTCTCCTTCTTCTGCTTCTTCTGATTCACCCTCCTGACTTCACCTTCTCCTTCTCCTTCTTCTGCTTCTTCTGATTCACCCTCCAGACTTCACCTTCTCCTTCTCCTTCTTCTACTTCTTCTGATTCACCCTCCAGACTTCACCTTCTTCTTCTACTTCTTCTGCTTCTTCTGATTCACCCTCCAGACTTCACCTTCTCCTTCTCCTTCTTCTGCTTCTTCTGATTCACCCTCCAGACTTCACCTTCTCCTTCTCCTTCTTCTGCTTCTTCTGATTCACCCACCAAACTTCACCTTCTCCTTCTCCTTCTTCTGCTTCTTCTGATTCACCCTCCAGACTTCACCTTCTCCTTCTCCTTCTTCTACTTCTTCTGATTCACCCTCCAGACTTCACCTTCTTCTTCTACTTCTTCTGCTTCTTCTGATTCACCCTCCAGACTTCACCTTCTCCTTCTCCTTCTTCTGCTTCTTCTGATTCATCCTCCAGACTTCACCTTCTCCTTCTCCTTCGTCTCCTTCTTCTGATTCAGCCTCCAGACTAAACCTTCTCCTTCTCCTTCTTCTACTTCTTCTGATTCACCCTCCAGACTTCACCTGCTCCTTCTCCTTCTTCTGCTTCTTCTGATTCACCCTCCAGACTTCACCTTCACCTTCTCCTTCTTCTACTTCTTCTGATTCACCCTCCAGACTTCACCTTCTCCTTCTCCTTCTTCTACTTCTTCTGATTCACCCTCCAGACTTCACCTGCTCCTTCTCCTTCTTCTGCTTCTTCTGATTCACCCTCCAGACTTCACCTTCACCTTCTCCTTCTTCTGCTTCTTCTGCTGCGCCCTCCAGACTTCATCTTCTCCTTCTCCTTCTTCTGCTTCTTCTGATTCACCCTCCTGACTTCACCTTCTCCTTCTCCTTCTTCTACTTCTTCTGATTCACCCTCCTGACTTCACCTTCCCCTTCTCCTTCTTCTACTCCTTCTGTTTCACCCTCTAGACTTCCCCTTCTCCTTCTCCTTCTTCTACTTCTTCTGATTCACCCTCCAGACTTCACCTTCTCCTTCTCCTACTTCTGCTTCTTCTGATACACCCTCCAGACTTCAGCTTCTCCTTCTCCTTCTTCTGCTTCTTCTGATTCACCCTCCAGACCTCACCTTCTCCTTCTCGTTCTTCTACTTCTTCTGATTCACCCTCCAGACTTCACCTTCTCCTTCTCCTTCTTCTGCTTCTTCTGCTTCACCCTCCAGACTTCACCTTCTCCTTCTCCTTCTTCTGCTTCTTCTGCTGCGCCCTCCAGACTTCATCTTCTCCTTCTCCTTCTTCTGCTTCTTCTGATTCACCCTCCAGACTTCACCTTCTCCTTCTCCTTCTTCTGCTTCTTCTGATTCACCCTCCAGACCTCACCTTCTCCTTCTCTTTCTTCTACTTCTTCTGATTCACCCTCCAGACTTCATCTTCTCCTTCTCCTTCTTCTGCTTCTTCTGATTAACCCTCCAGACTTCACCTTCTCCTTCTCCTTCTTCTGCTTCTTCTGCTTCACCCTCCAGACTTCAACTTCTCCTTCTCCTTCTTCTGCTTCTTCTGCTGCGCCCTCCAGACTTCATCTTCTCCTTCTACTTCTTCTGCTTCTTCTGATTCACCCTCCAGACTTCAACTTCTCCTTCTCCTTCTTCTACTTCTTCTGATTCACCCTCCAGACTTCACCTTCTCCTTCTCCTTCTTCTACTTCTTCTGATTCACCCTCCAGACTTCACCTTCTCCTTCTCCTTCTTCTGCTTCTTCTGCTTCACCCTCCAGACTTCACCTTCTCCTTCTCCTTCTTCTGCTTCTTCTGCTGCGCCCTCCAGACTTCATCTTCTCCTTCTCCTTCTTCTGCTTCTTCTGATTCACCCTCCTGACTTCACCTTCTCCTTCTCCTTCTTCTACTTCTTCTGATTCACCCTCCTGACTTCACCTTCCCCTTCTCCTTCTTCTACTCCTTCTGTTTCACCCTCTAGACTTCCCCTTCTCCTTCTCCTTCTTCTACTTCTTCTGATTCACCCTCCAGACTTCACCTTCTCCTTCTCCTTCTTCTGCTTCTTCTGATTCACCCTCCAGACTTTACCTTCTCCTTCTCCTTATTCTGCTTCTTCTGATTCACCCTCCAGTCCTCACCATCTCCTTCTCCTTCTTCTGCTTCTTCTGATTCACCCTCCAGACTTCACCTTCTCCTTCTCCTTCTTCTGCTTCTTCTGATCACCCTCCAGACTTCACCTTCTCCTTCTCCTTCTACTTCTTCTGATTCACCCTCCAGACTTCACCTTCTCCTTCTCCTTCTTCTACTTCTTCTGATTCACCCTCCAGTCCTCACCATCTCCTTCTCCTTCTTCTGCTTCTTCTGATTCACCCTCCAGACTTCACCTTCTCCTTCTCCTTCTTCTGCTTCTTCTGATTCACCCTCCAGACTTCACCTTCTCCTTCTCCTTCTTCTACTTCTTCTGATTCACCCTCCAGACTTCACCTTCTCCTTCTCCTTCTTCTACTTCTTCTGATTCACCCTCCAGACTTTTCCTTCTCCTTCTCCTTCTTCTACTTCTTCTGCTTCTCCCTCCAGACTTCACCTTCTCCTTCTCCGTCTTCTGCTTCTTCTGATTCACCCTCCAGACTTCACCTTCTCCTTCTCCTTCTTCTACTTCTTCTGATTCACCCTCCAGACTTCACCTTCTCCTTCTTCTTCTTCTACTTCTTCTGATTCACCCTCCAGACTTCACCTTCTCCTTCTCCTTCTTCTACTTCTTCTGATTCACCCTCCTGACTTCACCTTCTCCTTCTCCTTCTTCTGCTTCTTCTGCTTCACCCTCCAGACTTCACCTTCTCCTTCTCCTTCTTCTGCTTCTTCTGCTTCGCCCTCCAGACTTCACCTTCTCCTTCTCCTTCTTCTGCTTCTTCTGCTTCACCCTCCAGACTTCACCTTCTCCTTCTCCTTCTTCTGCTTCTTCTGCTTCACCCTCCTGACTTCACCTTCTCCTTCTCCTTCTTCTACTTCTTCTGATTCACCCTCCAGACTTCACTTTCTCCTTCTCCTTCTTCTGCTTCTTCTGCTTCACCCTCCAGACTTCAACTTCTCCTTCTCCTTCTTCTGCTTCTTCTGCTTCACCCTGCTGACTTCACCTTCTCCTTCTCCTTCTTCTACTTCTTCTGCTTCACCCCCCTGACTTCACCTTCTCCTTCTCCTTCTTCTGCTTCTTCTGATTCACCCTGCTAACTTCACCTTCTCCTTCTCCTTCTTCTGCTTCTTCTGATTCACCCTCCTGACTTCACCTTCTCCTTCTCCTTCTTCTGCTTCATCTGATTCACCCTCCAGACTTCACCTTCTCCTTCTCCTTCTTCTGCTTCTTCTGATTCACCCTCTAGACTTCACCTTCTCCTTCTCCTTCTTCTACTTCTTCTGATTCACCCTCCAGACCTCACCTTCTCCTTCTCTTTCTTCTGCTTCTTCTGATTCACCCTCCAGACTTCACCTTCTCCTTCTCCTTCTTCTGATTCTTCTGATTCACCCTCCAGACTTCACCTTCTCCTTCTCCTTCTTCTGCTTCTTCTGATTCACCCTCCTGACTTCACCTTCTCCTTCTCCTTCTTTTACTTCTTCTGCTTCACCCTCCAGACTTCACCTTCTCCTTCTCCTTCTTCTACTTCTTCTGATTCACCCTCCAGACTTCACCTTTTCCTTCTCATTCTTCTGCTTCTTCTGCTTCACCCTCCTGACTTCACCTTCTCCTTCTCCTTCTTCTACTTCTTCTGCTTCACCCCCCTGACTTCACCTTCTCCTTCTCCTTCTTCTGCTTCTTCTGATTCACCCTCCTAACTTCACCTTCACCTTCTCCTTCTTCTGCTTCTTCTGATTCACCCTCCTGACTTCACCTTCTCCTTCTCCTTCTTCTGCTTCTTCTGATTCACCCTCCAGACTTCACCTTCTCCTTCTCCTTCTTCTGCTTCTTCTGATTCACCCTCCAGGCTTCACCTTCTCCTTCTCCTTCTTCTGCTTCTTCTGATTCACCCTCCAGACCTCACCTTCTCCTTCTCGTTCTTCTACTTCTTCTGATTCACCCTCCAGACTTCATCTTCTCCTTCTCCTTCTTCTGCTTCTTCTGATTCACCCTCCAGACTTCACCTTCTCCTTCTCCTTCTTCTGCTTCTTCTGCTTCACCCTCCAGACTTCACCTTCTCCTTCTCCTTCTTCTGCTTCTTCTGCTGCGCCCTCCAGACTTCATCTTCTCCTTCTCCTTCTTCTGCTTCTTCTGGTTCACCCTCCAGACTTCACCTTCTCCTTCTCCTTCTTCTACTTCTTCTGATTCACCCTCCAGACTTCACCTTCTCCTTCTCCTTCTTCTACTTCTTCTGATTCACCCTCCAGACTTCACCTTCTCCTTCTCCTTTTCTGCTTCTTCTGCTTCACCCTCCAGACTTCACCTTCTCCTTCTCCTTCTTCTGCTTCTTCTGCTGCGCCCTCCAGACTTCATCTTCTCCTTCTCCTTCTTCTGCTTCTTCTGATTCACCCTCCTGACTTCACCTTCTCCTTCTCCTTCTTCTACTTCTTCTGATTCACTCTCCTGACTTCACCTTCCCCTTCTCCTTCTTCTACTCCTTCTGTTTCACCTTCTAGACTTCACCTTCTCCTTCTCCTTCTTCTCCTTCTTCTGATTCACCATCCAGACCTCACCTTCTCCTTCTCCTTCTTCTGCTTCTTCTGATTCACCCTCCAGACTTCACCTTCTCCTTCTCCTTATTCTGCTTCTTCTGATACACCCTCCAGTCCTCACCAGCTCCTTCTCCTTCTTCTGCTTCTTCTGATTCACCCTCCATACTTCACCTTCTCCTTCTCCTTCTTCTGCTTCTTCTGATTCACCCTCCAGACTTCACCTTCTCCTTCTCCTTCTTCTACTTCTTCTGATTCACCCTCCAGACTTCACCTTCTCCTTCTCCTTCTTCTACTTCTTCTGATTCACCCTCCAGTCCTCACCATCTCCTTCTCCTTCTTCTGCTTCTTCTGATTCACCCTCCAGACCTCACCTTCTCCTTCTCCTTCTTCTGCTTCTTCTGATTCACCCTCCAGACTTCACCTTCTCCTTCTCCGTCTTCTGCTTCTTCTGATTCACCCTCCAGACTTCACCTTCTCCTTCTCCTTCTTCTACTTCTTCTGATTCACCCTCCAGACTTCACCTTCTCCTTCTTCTTCTTCTACTTCTTCTGATTCACCCTCCAGACTTCACCTTCTCCTTCTCCTTCTTCTACTTCTTCTGATTCACCCTCCTGACTTCACCTTCTCCTTCTCCTTCTTCTGCTTCTTCTGCTTCACCCTCCAGACTTCACCTTCTCCTTCTCCTTCTTCTGCTTCTTCTGCTTCACCCTCCAGACTTCACCTTCTCCTTCTCCTTCTTCTGCTTCTTCTGCTTCACCCTCCTGACTTCACCTTCTCCTTCTCCTTCTTCTACTTCTTCTGATTCACCCTCCAGACTTCACCTTCTCCTTCTCCTTCTTCTGCTTCTTCTGCTTCACCCTCCAGACTTCACCTTCTCCTTCTCCTTCTTCTGCTTCTTCTGCTTCGCCCTCCAGACTTCACCTTCTCCTTCTCCTTCTTCTGCTTCTTCTGCTTCAACCTCCAGACTTCACCTTCTCCTTCTCCTTCTTCTGCTTCTTCTGCTTCACCCTCCTGACTTCACCTTCTCCTTCTCCTTCTTCTACTTCTTCTGATTCACCCTCCAGACTTCACTTTCTCCTTCTCCTTCTTCTGCTTCTTCTGCTTCACCCTCCAGACTTCAACTTCTCCTTCTCCTTCTTCTGCTTCTTCTGCTTCACCCTGCTGACTTCACCTTCTCCTTCTCCTTCTTCTACTTCTTCTGCTTCACCCCCCTGACTTCACCTTCTCCTTCTCCTTCTTCTGCTTCTTCTGATTCACCCTCCTAACTTCACCTTCTCCTTCTCCTTCTTCTGCTTCTTCTGATTCACACTCCTGACTTCACCTTCTCCTTCTCCTTCTTCTGCTTCATCTGATTCACCCTCCAGACTTCACCTTCTCCTTCTCCTTCTTCTGCTTCTTCTGATTCACCCTCTAGACTTCACCTTCTCCTTCTCCTTCTTCTACTTCTTCTGATTCACCCTCCAGACCTCACCTTCTCCTTCTCCTTCTTCTACTTCTTCTGATTCACCCTCCAGACTTCATCTTCTCCTTCTCCTTCTTCTGCTTCTTCTGATTCACCCTCCAGACTTCACCTTCTCCTTCTCCTTCTTCTGCTTCTTCTGATTCACCCTCCAGACTTCACCTTTTCCTTCTCCTTCTTCTACTTCTTCTGATTCACCCTCCAGACTTCACCTTCTCCTTCTCCTTCTTCTACTTCTTCTGATTCACCCTCCAGTCTTCACCTTCTCCTTCTCCTTCTTCTGCTTCTTCTGCTTCAACCTCCAGACTTCACCTTCTCTTTCTTCTGCTTCTTCTGATTCACCCTCCAGACTTCACCTTCTCCTTCTCCTTCTTCTGATTCTTCTGATTCACTCTCCAGACTTCACCTTCTCCTTCTCCTTCTTCTGCTTCTTCTGATTCACCCTCCTGACTTCACCTTCTCCTTCTCCTTCTTCTACTTCTTCTGCTTCACCCTCCAGACTTCACCTTCTCCTTCTCCTTCTTCTACTTCTTCTGATTCACCCTCCAGACTTCACCTTTTCCTTCTCCTTCTTCTGCTTCTTCTGCTTCACCCTCCTGACTTCACCTTCTCCTTCTCCTTCTTCTACTTCTTCTGCTTCACCCCCCTGACTTCACCTTTTCCTTCTCCTTCTTCTGCTTCTTCTGATTCACCCTCCTAACTTCACCTTCTCCTTCTCCTTCTTCTGCTTCTTCTGATTCACCCTCCTGACTTCACCTTCTCCTTCTCCTTCTTCTGCTTCTTCTGATTCACCCTCCAGACTTCACCTTCTCCTTCTACTTCTTCTGCTTCTTCTGATTCACCCTCCAGGCTTCACCTTCTCCTTCTCCTTCTTCTGCTTCTTCTGATTCACCCTCCAGACCTCACCTTCTCCTTCTCGTTCTTCTACTTCTTCTGATTCACCCTCCAGACTTCATCTTCTCCTTCTCCTTCTTCTGCTTCTTCTGATTCACCCTCCAGACTTCACCTTCTCCTTCTCCTTCTTCTGCTTCTTCTGCTTCACCCTCCAGACATCACCTTCTCCTTCTCCTTCTTCTGCTTCTTCTGCTGCGCCCTCCAGACTTCATCTTCTCCTTCTCCTTCTTCTGCTTCTTCTGGTTCACCCTCCAGACTTCACCTTCTCCTTCTCCTTCTTCTACTTCTTCTGATTCACCCTCCAGACTTCACCTTCTCCTTCTCCTTCTTCTACTTCTTCTGATTCACCCTCCAGACTTCACCTTCTCCTTCTCCTTCTTCTGCTTCTTCTGCTTCACCCTCCAGACTTCACCTTCTCCTTCTCCTTCTTCTGCTTCTTCTGCTGCGCCCTGCAGACTTCATCTTCTCCTTCTCCTTCTTCTGCTTCTTCTGATTCACCCTCCTGACTTCACCTTCTCCTTCTCCTTCTTCTACTTCTTCTGATTCACTCTCCTGACTTCACCTTCCCCTTCTCCTTCTTCTACTCCTTCTGTTTCACCTTCTAGACTTCACCTTCTACTTCTCCTTCTTCTCCTTCTTCTGATTCACCATCCAGACTTCACCTTCTCCTTCTCCTTCTTCTGCTTCTTCTGATTCACCCTCCAGACTTCACCTTCTCCTTCTCCTTATTCTGCTTCTTCTGATTCACCCTCCAGTCCTCACCAGCTCCTTCTCCTTCTTCTGCTTCTTCTGACTCACCCTCCAGACTTCACCTTCTCCTTCTCCTTCTTCTGCTTCTTCTGATTCACCCTCCAGACTTCACCTTCTCCTTCTCCTTCTTCTACTTCTTCTGATTCACCCTCCAGACTTCACCTTCTCCTTCTCCTTCTTCTACTTCTTCTGATTCACCCTCGAGTCCTCACCATCTCCTTCTCCTTCTTCTGCTTCTTCTGATTCACCCTCCAGACTTCACCTTCTCCTTCTCCTTCTTCTGCTTCTTCTGATTCACCCTCCAGACTTCACCTTCTCCTTCTCCTTCTTCTGCTTCTTCTGATTCACCCTCCAGACTTCACCATCTCCTTCTCCTTCTTCTACTTCTTCTGATTCACCCTCTAGACTTCAACTTCTCCTTCTCCTTCTTCTGCTTCTTCTGATTCACCCTCCAGACTTCACCTTCTCCTTCTCCTTCTTCTACTTCTTCTGATTCACCCTCCAGACTTCACCTTCTCCTTCTCCTTCTTCTACTTCTTCTGATTCACCCTCCAGACTTTACCTTCTCCTTCTCCTTCTTCTACTTCTTCTGCTTCTCCCTCCAGACTTCACCTTCTCCTTCTCCTTCTTCTGCTTCTTCTGATTCACCCTCCAGACTTCACCTTCTCCTTCTCCTTCTTCTACTTCTTCTGATTCACCATCCAGACTTCACCTTCTCCTTCTTCTTCTTCTAATACTTCTGATTCACCCTCCAGACTTCACCTTCTCCTTCTCCTTCTTCTACTTCTTCTGATTCACCCTCCTGACTTCACCCTCTCCTTCTCCTTCTTCTGCTTCTTCTGCTTCACCCTCCAGACTTCACCTTCTCCTTCTCCTTCTTCTGCTTCTTCTGCTTCACCCTCCAGACTTCACCTTCTCCTTCTCCTTCTTCTGCTTCTTCTGATTCACCCTCCAGACTTCACCTTCTCCTTCTCCTTCTTCTACTTCTTCTGATTCACCCTCCAGACTTCATCTTCTCCTTCTCCTTCTTCTGCTTCTTCTGATTCACCCTCCAGACTTCACCTTCTCCTTCTCCTTCTTCTGCTTCTTCTGATTCACCCTCCAGACTTCAACTTCTCCTTCTCCTTCTTCTACTTCTTCTGATTCATCCTCCAGACTTCACCTTCTCCTTCTCCTTCTTCTACTTCTTCCGATTCACCCTCCAGACTTCATCTTCTCCTTCTCCTTCTTCTGCTTCTTCTGATTCACCCTCCAGACTTCACCTTCTCCTTCTCCTTCTTCTGCTTCTTCTGATTCACCCTCCAGACTTCACCTTCTCCTTCTCCTTCTTCTACTTCTTCTGATTCACACTCCAGACTTCACCTTCTCCTTCTCCTTCTTCTACTTCTTCTGATTCACCCTCCAGTCTTCACCTTCTCCTTCTCCTTCTTCTGTTTCTTCTGCTTCACCCTCCAGACTTCACCTTCTCCTTCTCTTTCTTCTGCTTCTTCTGATTCACCCTCCAGACTTCACCTTCTCCTTCTCCTTCTTCTGATTCTTCTGATTCACCCTCCAGACTTCACCTTCTCCTTCTCCTTCTTCTGCTTCTTCTGATTCACCCTCCTGACTTCACCTTCTCCTTCTCCTTCTTCTACTTCTTCTGCTTCACCCTCCTGACTTCACCTTCTCCTTCTCCTTCTTCTACTTCTTCTGATTCACCCTCCAGACTTCACCTTCTCCTTCTCCTTCTTCTGCTTCTTCTGCTTCACCTTCCAGACTTCACCTTCTCCTTCTCCTTCTTCTGCTTCTTCTGCTTCGCCCTCCAGACTTCACCTTCTCCTTCTCCTTCTTCTGCTTCTACTGCTTCAACCTCCAGACTTCACCTTCTCCTTCTCCTTCTTCTGCTTCTTCTGCTTCACCCTCCTGACTTCACCTTCTCCTTCTCCTTCTTCTACTTCTTCTGATTCACCCTCCAGACTTCACTTCTCCTTCTCCTTCTTCTGCTTCTTCTGCTTCACCCTCCAGACTTCAACTTCTCCTTCTCCTTCTTCTGCTTCTTCTGCTTCACCCTGCTGACTTCACCTTCTCCTTCTCCTTCTTCTACTTCTTCTGCTTCACCCCCCTGACTTCACCTTCTCCTTCTCCTTCTTCTGCTTCTTCTGATTCACCCTCCTAACTTCACCTTCTCCTTCTCCTTCTTCTGCTTCTTCTGATTCACCCTCCTGACTTCACCTTCTCCTTCTCCTTCTTCTGCTTCATCTGATTCACCCTCCAGACTTCACCTTCTCCTTCTCCTTCTTCTGCTTCTTCTGATTCACCCTCTAGACTTCACCTTCTCCTTCTCCTTCTTCTACTTCTTCTGATTAACCTTCCGACCTCACCTTCTCCTTCTCCTTCTTCTACTTCTTCTGATTCACCCTCCAGACTTCATCTTCTCCTTCTCCTTCTTCTGCTTCTTCTGATTCACCCTCCAGACTTCACCTTCTCCTTCTTCTGCTTCTTCTGATTCACCCTCCAGACTTCACCTTTTCCTTCTCCTTCTTCTACTTCTTCTGATTCACCCTCCAGAATTCACCTTCTCCTTCTCCTTCTTCTACTTCTTCTGATTCACCCTCCAGTCTTCACCTTCTCCTTCTCCTTCTTCTGCTTCTTCTGCTTCAACCTCCAGACTTCACCTTCTCTTTCTTCTGCTTCTTCTGATTCACCCTCCAGACTTCACCTTCTCCTTCTCCTTCTTCTGATTCTTCTGATTCACTCTCCAGACTTCACCTTCTCCTTCTCCTTCTTCTGCTTCTTCTGATTCACCCTCCTGACTTCACCTTTTCCTTCTCCTTCTTCTGCTTCTTCTGCTTCACCCTCCTGACTTCACCTTCTCCTTCTCCTTCTTCTACTTCTTCTGCTTCACCCCCCTGACTTCACCTTTTCCTTCTCCTTCTTCTGCTTCTTCTGATTCACCCTCCAGACTTCACCTTCTCCTTCTCCTTCTTCTGCTTCTTCTGATTCACCCTCCAGGCTTCACCTTCTCCTTCTCCTTCTTCTGCTTCTTCTGATTCACCCTCCAGACCTCACCTTCTCCTTCTCGTTCTTCTACTTCTTCTGATTCACCCTCCAGACTTCATCTTCTCCTTCTCCTTCTTCTGCTTCTTCTGATTCACCCTCCAGACTTCACCTTCTCCTTCTCCTTCTTCTGCTTCTTCTGCTTCACCCTCCAGACATCACCTTCTCCTTCTCCTTCTTCTGCTTCTTCTGCTGCGCCCTCCAGACTTCATCTTCTCCTTCTCCTTCTTCTGCTTCTTCTGGTTCACCCTCCAGACTTCACCTTCTCCTTCTCCTTCTTCTACTTCTTCTGATTCACCCTCCAGACTTCACCTTCTCCTTCTCCTTCTTCTACTTCTTCTGATTCACCCTCCAGACTTCACCTTCTCCTTCTCCTTCTTCTGCTTCTTCTGCTTCACCCTCCAGACTTCACCTTCTCCTTCTCCTTCTTCTGCTTCTTCTGCTGCGCCCTGCAGACTTCATCTTCTCCTTCTCCTTCTTCTGCTTCTTCTGATTCACCCTCCTGACTTCACCTTCTCCTTCTCCTTCTTCTACTTCTTCTGATTCACTCTCCTGACTTCACCTTCCCCTTCTCCTTCTTCTACTCCTTCTGTTTCACCTTCTAGACTTCACCTTCTACTTCTCCTTCTTCTCCTTCTTCTGATTCACCATCCAGACTTCACCTTCTCCTTCTCCTTCTTCTGCTTCTTCTGATTCACCCTCCAGACTTCACCTTCTCCTTCTCCTTATTCTGCTTCTTCTGATTCACCCTCCAGTCCTCACCAGCTCCTTCTCCTTCTTCTGCTTCTTCTGACTCACCCTCCAGACTTCACCTTCTCCTTCTCCTTCTTCTGCTTCTTCTGATTCACCCTCCAGACTTCACCTTCTCCTTCTCCTTCTTCTACTTCTTCTGATTCACCCTCCAGACTTCACCTTCTCCTTCTCCTTCTTCTACTTCTTCTGATTCACCCTCCAGTCCTCACCATCTCCTTCTCCTTCTTCTGCTTCTTCTGATTCACCCTCCAGACTTCACCTTCTCCTTCTCCTTCTTCTGCTTCTTCTGATTCACCCTCCAGACTTCACCTTCTCCTTCTCCTTCTTCTGCTTCTTCTGATTCACCCTCCAGACTTCACCATCTCCTTCTCCTTCTTCTACTTCTTCTGATTCACCCTCTAGACTTCAACTTCTCCTTCTCCTTCTTCTGCTTCTTCTGATTCACCCTCCAGACTTCACCTTCTCCTTCTCCTTCTTCTACTTCTTCTGATTCACCCTCCAGACTTCACCTTCTCCTTCTCCTTCTTCTACTTCTTCTGATTCACCCTCCAGGCTTTACCTTCTCCTTCTCCTTCTTCTACTTCTTCTGCTTCTCCCTCCAGACTTCACCTTCTCCTTCTCCTTCTTCTGCTTCTTCTGATTCACCCTCCTGACTTCACCTTCTCCTTCTCCTTCTTCTACTTCTTCTGATTCACCATCCAGACTTCACCTTCTCCTTCTTCTTCTTCTAATACTTCTGATTCACCCTCCAGACTTCACCTTCTCCTTCTCCTTCTTCTACTTCTTCTGATTCACCCTCCTGACTTCACCTTCTCCTTCTCCTTCTTCTGCTTCTTCTGCTTCACCCTCCAGACTTCACCTTCTCCTTCTCCTTCTTCTGCTTCTTCTGCTTCACCCTCCAGACTTCACCTTCTCCTTCTCCTTCTTCTGCTTCTTCTGATTCACCCTCCAGACTTCACCTTCTCCTTCTCCTTCTTCTACTTCTTCTGATTCACCCTCCAGACTTCATCTTCTCCTTCTCCTTCTTCTGCTTCTTCTGATTCACCCTCCAGACTTCACCTTCTCCTTCTCCTTCTTCTGCTTCTTCTGATTCACCCTCCAGACTTCAACTTCTCCTTCTCCTTCTTCTACTTCTTCTGATTCATCCTCCAGACTTCACCTTCTCCTTCTCCTTCTTCTACTTCTTCCGATTCACCCTCCAGACTTCATCTTCTCCTTCTCCTTCTTCTGCTTCTTCTGATTCACCCTCCAGACTTCACCTTCTCCTTCTCCTTCTTCTGCTTCTTCTGATTCACCCTCCAGACTTCACCTTCTCCTTCTCCTTCTTCTACTTCTTCTGATTCACACTCCAGACTTCACCTTCTCCTTCTCCTTCTTCTACTTCTTCTGATTCACCCTCCAGTCTTCACCTTCTCCTTCTCCTTCTTCTGTTTCTTCTGCTTCACCCTCCAGACTTCACCTTCTCCTTCTCTTTCTTCTGCTTCTTCTGATTCACCCTCCAGACTTCACCTTCTCCTTCTCCTTCTTCTGATTCTTCTGATTCACCCTCCAGACTTCACCTTCTCCTTCTCCTTCTTCTGCTTCTTCCGATTCACCCTCCTGACTTCACCTTCTCCTTCTCCTTCTTCTACTTCTTCTGATTCACCCTCCAGACTTCACCTTCTCCTTCTCCTTCTTCTGCTTCTTCTGCTTCACCCTCCAGACTTCACCTTCTCCTTCTCCTTCTTCTGCTTCTTCTGCTGCGCCCTGCAGACTTCATCTTCTCCTTCTCCTTCTTCTGCTTCTTCTGATTCACCCTCCTGACTTCACCTTCTCCTTCTCCTTCTTCTACTTCTTCTGATTCACTCTCCTGACTTCACCTTCCCCTTCTCCTTCTTCTACTCCTTCTGTTTCACCTTCTAGACTTCACCTTCTACTTCTCCTTCTTCTCCTTCTTCTGATTCACCATCCAGACTTCACCTTCTCCTTCTCCTTCTTCTGCTTCTTCTGATTCACCCTCCAGACTTCACCTTCTCCTTCTCCTTATTCTGCTTCTTCTGATTCACCCTCCAGTCCTCACCAGCTCCTTCTCCTTCTTCTGCTTCTTCTGACTCACCCTCCAGACTTCACCTTCTCCTTCTCCTTCTTCTGCTTCTTCTGATTCACCCTCCAGACTTCACCTTCTCCTTCTCCTTCTTCTACTTCTTCTGATTCACCCTCCAGACTTCACCTTCTCCTTCTCCTTCTTCTACTTCTTCTGATTCACCCTCCAGTCCTCACCATCTCCTTCTCCTTCTTCTGCTTCTTCTGATTCACCCTCCAGACTCCACCTTCTCCTTCTCCTTCTTCTGCTTCTTCTGATTCACCCTCCAGACTTCACCTTCTCCTTCTCCTTCTTCTGCTTCTTCTGATTCACCCTCCAGACTTCACCATCTCCTTCTCCTTCTTCTACTTCTTCTGATTCACCCTCTAGACTTCAACTTCTCCTTCTCCTTCTTCTGCTTCTTCTGATTCACCCTCCAGACTTCACCTTCTCCTTCTCCTTCTTCTACTTCTTCTGATTCACCCTCCAGACTTCACCTTCTCCTTCTCCTTCTTCTACTTCTTCTGATTCACCCTCCAGATTTTACCTTCTCCTTCTCCTTCTTCTACTTCTTCTGCTTCTCCCTCCAGACTTCACCTTCTCCTTCTCCTTCTTCTGCTTCTTCTGATTCACCCTCCAGACTTCACCTTCTCCTTCTCCTTCTTCTACTTCTTCTGATTCACCATCCAGACTTCACCTTCTCCTTCTTCTTCTTCTAATACTTCTGATTCACCCTCCAGACTTCACCTTCTCCTTCTCCTTCTTCTACTTCTTCTGATTCACCCTCCTGACTTCACCTTCTCCTTCTCCTTCTTCTGCTTCTTCTGCTTCACCCTCCAGACTTCACCTTCTCCTTCTCCTTCTTCTGCTTCTTCTGCTTCACCCTCCAGACTTCACCTTCTCCTTCTCCTTCTTCTGCTTTTTTTGATTCACCCTCCAGACTTCACCTTCTCCTTCTCCTTCTTCTACTTCTTCTGATTCACCCTCCAGACTTCATCTTCTCCTTCTCCTTCTTCTGCTTCTTCTGATTCACCCTCCAGTCTTCACCTTCTCCTTCTCCTTCTTCTGCTTCTTCTGCTTCAACCTCCAGACTTCACCTTCTCTTTCTTCTGCTTCTTCTGATTCACCCTCCAGACTTCACCTTCTCCTTCTCCTTCTTCTGATTCTTCTGATTCACTCTCCAGACTTCACCTTCTCCTTCTCCTTCTTCTGCTTCTTCTGATTCACCCTCCTGACTTCACCTTTTCCTTCTCCTTCTTCTGCTTCTTCTGCTTCACCCTCCTGACTTCACCTTCTCCTTCTCCTTCTTCTACTTCTTCTGCTTCACCCCCCTGACTTCACCTTTTCCTTCTCCTTCTTCTGCTTCTTCTGATTCACCCTCCAGACTTCACCTTCTCCTTCTCCTTCTTCTGCTTCTTCTGATTCACCCTCCAGGCTTCACCTTCTCCTTCTCCTTCTTCTGCTTCTTCTGATTCACCCTCCAGACCTCACCTTCTCCTTCTCGTTCTTCTACTTCTTCTGATTCACCCTCCAGACTTCATCTTCTCCTTCTCCTTCTTCTGCTTCTTCTGATTCACCCTCCAGACTTCACCTTCTCCTTCTCCTTCTTCTGCTTCTTCTGCTTCACCCTCCAGACATCACCTTCTCCTTCTCCTTCTTCTGCTTCTTCTGCTGCGCCCTCCAGACTTCATCTTCTCCTTCTCCTTCTTCTGCTTCTTCTGGTTCACCCTCCAGACTTCACCTTCTCCTTCTCCTTCTTCTACTTCTTCTGATTCACCCTCCAGACTTCACCTTCTCCTTCTCCTTCTTCTACTTCTTCTGATTCACCCTCCAGACTTCACCTTCTCCTTCTCCTTCTTCTGCTTCTTCTGCTTCACCCTCCAGACTTCACCTTCTCCTTCTCCTTCTTCTGCTTCTTCTGCTGCGCCCTGCAGACTTCATCTTCTCCTTCTCCTTCTTCTGCTTCTTCTGATTCACCCTCCTGACTTCACCTTCTCCTTCTCCTTCTTCTACTTCTTCTGATTCACTCTCCTGACTTCACCTTCCCCTTCTCCTTCTTCTACTCCTTCTGTTTCACCTTCTAGACTTCACCTTCTACTTCTCCTTCTTCTCCTTCTTCTGATTCACCATCCAGACTTCACCTTCTCCTTCTCCTTCTTCTGCTTCTTCTGATTCACCCTCCAGACTTCACCTTCTCCTTCTCCTTATTCTGCTTCTTCTGATTCACCCTCCAGTCCTCACCAGCTCCTTCTCCTTCTTCTGCTTCTTCTGACTCACCCTCCAGACTTCACCTTCTCCTTCTCCTTCTTCTGCTTCTTCTGATTCACCCTCCAGACTTCACCTTCTCCTTCTCCTTCTTCTACTTCTTCTGATTCACCCTCCAGACTTCACCTTCTCCTTCTCCTTCTTCTACTTCTTCTGATTCACCCTCCAGTCCTCACCATCTCCTTCTCCTTCTTCTGCTTCTTCTGATTCACCCTCCAGACTTCACCTTCTCCTTCTCCTTCTTCTGCTTCTTCTGATTCACCCTCCAGACTTCACCTTCTCCTTCTCCTTCTTCTGCTTCTTCTGATTCACCCTCCAGACTTCACCATCTCCTTCTCCTTCTTCTACTTCTTCTGATTCACCCTCTAGACTTCAACTTCTCCTTCTCCTTCTTCTGCTTCTTCTGATTCACCCTCCAGACTTCACCTTCTCCTTCTCCTTCTTCTACTTCTTCTGATTCACCCTCCAGACTTCACCTTCTCCTTCTCCTTCTTCTACTTCTTCTGATTCACCCTCCAGGCTTTACCTTCTCCTTCTCCTTCTTCTACTTCTTCTGCTTCTCCCTCCAGACTTCACCTTCTCCTTCTCCTTCTTCTGCTTCTTCTGATTCACCCTCCTGACTTCACCTTCTCCTTCTCCTTCTTCTACTTCTTCTGATTCACCATCCAGACTTCACCTTCTCCTTCTTCTTCTTCTAATACTTCTGATTCACCCTCCAGACTTCACCTTCTCCTTCTCCTTCTTCTACTTCTTCTGATTCACCCTCCTGACTTCACCTTCTCCTTCTCCTTCTTCTGCTTCTTCTGCTTCACCCTCCAGACTTCACCTTCTCCTTCTCCTTCTTCTGCTTCTTCTGCTTCACCCTCCAGACTTCACCTTCTCCTTCTCCTTCTTCTGCTTCTTCTGATTCACCCTCCAGACTTCACCTTCTCCTTCTCCTTCTTCTACTTCTTCTGATTCACCCTCCGGACTTCATCTTCTCCTTCTCCTTCTTCTGCTTCTTCTGATTCACCCTCCAGACTTCACCTTCTCCTTCTCCTTCTTCTGCTTCTTCTGATTCACCCTCCAGACTTCAACTTCTCCTTCTCCTTCTTCTACTTCTTCTGATTCATCCTCCAGACTTCACCTTCTCCTTCTCCTTCTTCTACTTCTTCCGATTCACCCTCCAGACTTCATCTTCTCCTTCTCCTTCTTCTGCTTCTTCTGATTCACCCTCCAGACTTCACCTTCTCCTTCTCCTTCTTCTGCTTCTTCTGATTCACCCTCCAGACTTCACCTTCTCCTTCTCCTTCTTCTACTTCTTCTGATTCACACTCCAGACTTCACCTTCTCCTTCTCCTTCTTCTACTTCTTCTGATTCACCCTCCAGTCTTCACCTTCTCCTTCTCCTTCTTCTGTTTCTTCTGCTTCACCCTCCAGACTTCACCTTCTCCTTCTCTTTCTTCTGCTTCTTCTGATTCACCCTCCAGACTTCACCTTCTCCTTCTCCTTCTTCTGATTCTTCTGATTCACCCTCCAGACTTCACCTTCTCCTTCTCCTTCTTCTGCTTCTTCTGATTCACCCTCCTGACTTCACCTTCTCCTTCTCCTTCTTCTACTTCTTCTGATTCACCCTCCAGACTTCACCTTCTCCTTCTCCTTCTTCTGCTTCTTCTGCTTCACCCTCCAGACTTCACCTTCTCCTTCTCCTTCTTCTGCTGCTTCTGCTGCGCCCTGCAGACTTCATCTTCTCCTTCTCCTTCTTCTGCTTCTTCTGATTCACCCTCCTGACTTCACCTTCTCCTTCTCCTTCTTCTACTTCTTCTGATTCACTCTCCTGACTTCACCTTCCCCTTCTCCTTCTTCTACTCCTTCTGTTTCACCTTCTAGACTTCACCTTCTACTTCTCCTTCTTCTCCTTCTTCTGATTCACCATCCAGACTTCACCTTCTCCTTCTCCTTCTTCTGCTTCTTCTGATTCACCCTCCAGACTTCACCTTCTCCTTCTCCTTATTCTGCTTCTTCTGATTCACCCTCCAGTCCTCACCAGCTCCTTCTCCTTCTTCTGCTTCTTCTGACTCACCCTCCAGACTTCACCTTCTCCTTCTCCTTCTTCTGCTTCTTCTGATTCACCCTCCAGACTTCACCTTCTCCTTCTCCTTCTTCTACTTCTTCTGATTCACCCTCCAGACTTCACCTTCTCCTTCTCCTTCTTCTACTTCTTCTGATTCACCCTCCAGTCCTCACCATCTCCTTCTCCTTCTTCTGCTTCTTCTGATTCACCCTCCAGACTCCACCTTCTCCTTCTCCTTCTTCTGCTTCTTCTGATTCACCCTCCAGACTTCACCTTCTCCTTCTCCTTCTTCTGCTTCTTCTGATTCACCCTCCAGACTTCACCATCTCCTTCTCCTTCTTCTACTTCTTCTGATTCACCCTCTAGACTTCAACTTCTCCTTCTCCTTCTTCTGCTTCTTCTGATTCACCCTCCAGACTTCACCTTCTCCTTCTCCTTCTTCTACTTCTTCTGATTCACCCTCCAGACTTCACCTTCTCCTTCTCCTTCTTCTACTTCTTCTGATTCACCCTCCAGATTTTACCTTCTCCTTCTCCTTCTTCTACTTCTTCTGCTTCTCCCTCCAGACTTCACCTTCTCCTTCTCCTTCTTCTGCTTCTTCTGATTCACCCTCCAGACTTCACCTTCTCCTTCTCCTTCTTCTACTTCTTCTGATTCACCATCCAGACTTCACCTTCTCCTTCTTCTTCTTCTAATACTTCTGATTCACCCTCCAGACTTCACCTTCTCCTTCTCCTTCTTCTACTTCTTCTGATTCACCCTCCTGACTTCACCTTCTCCTTCTCCTTCTTCTGCTTCTTCTGCTTCACCCTCCAGACTTCACCTTCTCCTTCTCCTTCTTCTGCTTCTTCTGCTTCACCCTCCAGACTTCACCTTCTCCTTCTCCTTCTTCTGCTTTTTTTGATTCACCCTCCAGACTTCACCTTCTCCTTCTCCTTCTTCTACTTCTTCTGATTCACCCTCCAGACTTCATCTTCTCCTTCTCCTTCTTCTGCTTCTTCTGATTCACCCTCCAGTCTTCACCTTCTCCTTCTCCTTCTTCTGCTTCTTCTGCTTCAACCTCCAGACTTCACCTTCTCTTTCTTCTGCTTCTTCTGATTCACCCTCCAGACTTCACCTTCTCCTTCTCCTTCTTCTGATTCTTCTGATTCACTCTCCAGACTTCACCTTCTCCTTCTCCTTCTTCTGCTTCTTCTGATTCACCCTCCTGACTTCACCTTTTCCTTCTCCTTCTTCTGCTTCTTCTGCTTCACCCTCCTGACTTCACCTTCTCCTTCTCCTTCTTCTACTTCTTCTGCTTCACCCCCCTGACTTCACCTTTTCCTTCTCCTTCTTCTGCTTCTTCTGATTCACCCTCCAGACTTCACCTTCTCCTTCTCCTTCTTCTGCTTCTTCTGATTCACCCTCCAGGCTTCACCTTCTCCTTCTCCTTCTTCTGCTTCTTCTGATTCACCCTCCAGACCTCACCTTCTCCTTCTCGTTCTTCTACTTCTTCTGATTCACCCTCCAGACTTCATCTTCTCCTTCTCCTTCTTCTGCTTCTTCTGATTCACCCTCCAGACTTCACCTTCTCCTTCTCCTTCTTCTGCTTCTTCTGCTTCACCCTCCAGACATCACCTTCTCCTTCTCCTTCTTCTGCTTCTTCTGCTGCGCCCTCCAGACTTCATCTTCTCCTTCTCCTTCTTCTGCTTCTTCTGGTTCACCCTCCAGACTTCACCTTCTCCTTCTCCTTCTTCTACTTCTTCTGATTCACCCTCCAGACTTCACCTTCTCCTTCTCCTTCTTCTACTTCTTCTGATTCACCCTCCAGACTTCACCTTCTCCTTCTCCTTCTTCTGCTTCTTCTGCTTCACCCTCCAGACTTCACCTTCTCCTTCTCCTTCTTCTGCTTCTTCTGCTGCGCCCTGCAGACTTCATCTTCTCCTTCTCCTTCTTCTGCTTCTTCTGATTCACCCTCCTGACTTCACCTTCTCCTTCTCCTTCTTCTACTTCTTCTGATTCACTCTCCTGACTTCACCTTCCCCTTCTCCTTCTTCTACTCCTTCTGTTTCACCTTCTAGACTTCACCTTCTACTTCTCCTTCTTCTCCTTCTTCTGATTCACCATCCAGACTTCACCTTCTCCTTCTCCTTCTTCTGCTTCTTCTGATTCACCCTCCAGACTTCACCTTCTCCTTCTCCTTATTCTGCTTCTTCTGATTCACCCTCCAGTCCTCACCAGCTCCTTCTCCTTCTTCTGCTTCTTCTGACTCACCCTCCAGACTTCACCTTCTCCTTCTCCTTCTTCTGCTTCTTCTGATTCACCCTCCAGACTTCACCTTCTCCTTCTCCTTCTTCTACTTCTTCTGATTCACCCTCCAGACTTCACCTTCTCCTTCTCCTTCTTCTACTTCTTCTGATTCACCCTCCAGTCCTCACCATCTCCTTCTCCTTCTTCTGCTTCTTCTGATTCACCCTCCAGACTTCACCTTCTCCTTCTCCTTCTTCTGCTTCTTCTGATTCACCCTCCAGACTTCACCTTCTCCTTCTCCTTCTTCTGCTTCTTCTGATTCACCCTCCAGACTTCACCATCTCCTTCTCCTTCTTCTACTTCTTCTGATTCACCCTCTAGACTTCAACTTCTCCTTCTCCTTCTTCTGCTTCTTCTGATTCACCCTCCAGACTTCACCTTCTCCTTCTCCTTCTTCTACTTCTTCTGATTCACCCTCCAGACTTCACCTTCTCCTTCTCCTTCTTCTACTTCTTCTGATTCACCCTCCAGGCTTTACCTTCTCCTTCTCCTTCTTCTACTTCTTCTGCTTCTCCCTCCAGACTTCACCTTCTCCTTCTCCTTCTTCTGCTTCTTCTGATTCACCCTCCTGACTTCACCTTCTCCTTCTCCTTCTTCTACTTCTTCTGATTCACCATCCAGACTTCACCTTCTCCTTCTTCTTCTTCTAATACTTCTGATTCACCCTCCAGACTTCACCTTCTCCTTCTCCTTCTTCTACTTCTTCTGATTCACCCTCCTGACTTCACCTTCTCCTTCTCCTTCTTCTGCTTCTTCTGCTTCACCCTCCAGACTTCACCTTCTCCTTCTCCTTCTTCTGCTTCTTCTGCTTCACCCTCCAGACTTCACCTTCTCCTTCTCCTTCTTCTGCTTCTTCTGATTCACCCTCCAGACTTCACCTTCTCCTTCTCCTTCTTCTACTTCTTCTGATTCACCCTCCGGACTTCATCTTCTCCTTCTCCTTCTTCTGCTTCTTCTGATTCACCCTCCAGACTTCACCTTCTCCTTCTCCTTCTTCTGCTTCTTCTGATTCACCCTCCAGACTTCAACTTCTCCTTCTCCTTCTTCTACTTCTTCTGATTCATCCTCCAGACTTCACCTTCTCCTTCTCCTTCTTCTACTTCTTCCGATTCACCCTCCAGACTTCATCTTCTCCTTCTCCTTCTTCTGCTTCTTCTGATTCACCCTCCAGACTTCACCTTCTCCTTCTCCTTCTTCTGCTTCTTCTGATTCACCCTCCAGACTTCACCTTCTCCTTCTCCTTCTTCTACTTCTTCTGATTCACACTCCAGACTTCACCTTCTCCTTCTCCTTCTTCTACTTCTTCTGATTCACCCTCCAGTCTTCACCTTCTCCTTCTCCTTCTTCTGTTTCTTCTGCTTCACCCTCCAGACTTCACCTTCTCCTTCTCTTTCTTCTGCTTCTTCTGATTCACCCTCCAGACTTCACCTTCTCCTTCTCCTTCTTCTGATTCTTCTGATTCACCCTCCAGACTTCACCTTCTCCTTCTCCTTCTTCTGCTTCTTCTGATTCACCCTCCTGACTTCACCTTCTCCTTCTCCTTCTTCTACTTCTTCTGATTCACCCTCCAGACTTCACCTTCTCCTTCTCCTTCTTCTGCTTCTTCTGCTTCACCCTCCAGACTTCACCTTCTCCTTCTCCTTCTTCTGCTGCTTCTGCTGCGCCCTGCAGACTTCATCTTCTCCTTCTCCTTCTTCTGCTTCTTCTGATTCACCCTCCTGACTTCACCTTCTCCTTCTCCTTCTTCTACTTCTTCTGATTCACTCTCCTGACTTCACCTTCCCCTTCTCCTTCTTCTACTCCTTCTGTTTCACCTTCTAGACTTCACCTTCTACTTCTCCTTCTTCTCCTTCTTCTGATTCACCATCCAGACTTCACCTTCTCCTTCTCCTTCTTCTGCTTCTTCTGATTCACCCTCCAGACTTCACCTTCTCCTTCTCCTTATTCTGCTTCTTCTGATTCACCCTCCAGTCCTCACCAGCTCCTTCTCCTTCTTCTGCTTCTTCTGA
This sequence comes from Somniosus microcephalus, assembly GCF_052327205.1. NCBI lineage: Eukaryota > Metazoa > Chordata > Chondrichthyes > Squaliformes > Somniosidae > Somniosus > Somniosus microcephalus. Next base: position 99,606 of record NW_028225914.1, read on the forward strand.
CTCACCCTCCAGACTTCACCTTCTCCTTCTCCTTCTTCTGCTTCTTCTGATTCACCCTCCAGACTTCACCTTCTCCTTCTCCTTCTTCTACTTCTTCTGATTCACCCTCCAGACTTCACCTTCTCCTTCTCCTTCTTCTACTTCTTCTGATTCACCCTCCAGTCCTCACCATCTCCTTCTCCTTCTTCTGCTTCTTCTGATTCACCCTCCAGACTCCACCTTCTCCTTCTCCTTCTTCTGCTTCTTCTGATTCACCCTCCAGACTTCACCTTCTCCTTCTCCTTCTTCTGCTTCTTCTGATTCACCCTCCAGACTTCACCATCTCCTTCTCCTTCTTCTACTTCTTCTGATTCACCCTCTAGACTTCAACTTCTCCTTCTCCTTCTTCTGCTTCTTCTGATTCACCCTCCAGACTTCACCTTCTCCTTCTCCTTCTTCTACTTCTTCTGATTCACCCTCCAGACTTCACCTTCTCCTTCTCCTTCTTCTACTTCTTCTGATTCACCCTCCAGATTTTACCTTCTCCTTCTCCTTCTTCTACTTCTTCTGCTTCTCCCTCCAGACTTCACCTTCTCCTTCTCCTTCTTCTGCTTCTTCTGATTCACCCTCCAGACTTCACCTTCTCCTTCTCCTTCTTCTACTTCTTCTGATTCACCATCCAGACTTCACCTTCTCCTTCTTCTTCTTCTAATACTTCTGATTCACCCTCCAGACTTCACCTTCTCCTTCTCCTTCTTCTACTTCTTCTGATTCACCCTCCTGACTTCACCTTCTCCTTCTCCTTCTTCTGCTTCTTCTGCTTCACCCTCCAGACTTCACCTTCTCCTTCTCCTTCTTCTGCTTCTTCTGCTTCACCCTCCAGACTTCACCTTCTCCTTCTCCTTCTTCTGCTTTTTTTGATTCACCCTCCAGACTTCACCTTCTCCTTCTCCTTCTTCTACTTCTTCTGATTCACCCTCCAGACTTCATCTTCTCCTTCTCCTTCTTCTGCTTCTTCTGATTCACCCTCCAGACTTCACCTTCTCCTTCTCCTTCTTCTGCTTCTTCTGATTCACCCTCCAGACTTCAACTTCTCCTTCTCCTTCTTCTACTTCTTCTGATTCATCCTCCAGACTTCACCTTCTCCTTCTCCTTCTTCTACTTCTTCCGATTCACCCTCCAGACTTCATCTTCTCCTTCTCCTTCTTCTGCTTCTTCTGATTCACCCTCCAGACTTCACCTTCTCCTTCTCCTTCTTCTGCTTCTTCTGATTCACCCTCCAGACATCACCTTCTCCTTCTCCTTCTTCTACTTCTTCTGATTCACACTCCAGACTTCACCTTCTCCTTCTCCTTCTTCTACTTCTTCTGATTCACCCTCCAGTCTTCACCTTCTCCTTCTCCTTCTTCTGTTTCTTCTGCTTCACCCTCCAGACTTCACCTTCTCCTTCTCTTTCTTCTGCTTCTTCTGATTCACCCTCCAGACTTCACCTTCTCCTTCTCCTTCTTCTGATTCTTCTGATTCACCCTCCAGACTTCACCTTCTCCTTCTCCTTCTTCTGCTTCTTCTGATTCACCCTCCTGACTTCACCTTCTCCTTCTCCTTCTTCTACTTCTTCTGATTCACCCTCCTGACTTCACCTTCTCCTTCTCCTTCTTCTACTTCTTCTGCTTCACCCTCCAGACTTCACCTTCTCCTTCTCCTTCTTCTGCTTCTTCTGATTCACCCTCCAGACTTCACCTTCTCCTTCTCCTTCTTCTGCTTCTTCTGATTCACCCTCCAGACTTCACCTTCTCCTTCTCCTTCTTCTGCTTCTTCTGATTCACCCTCCAGACATCACCTTCTCCTTCTCCTTATTCTGCTTCTTCTGAATCACCCTCCAGACTTCACCTTCTCCTTCTCCTTCTTCTGCTTCTTCTGATTCACCCTCCAGACTTCACCTTCTCCTTCTCCTTCTTCTGCTTCTTCTGATTCACCCTCCAGACTTCACCTTCTCCTTCTCCTTCTTCTACTTCTTCTGATTCACCCTCCAGACTTCACCTTCTCCATCTCCTTCTTCTGCTTCTTCTGATTCACCCTCCAGACTTCACCTTCTCCTTCTCCTTCGTCGACTTCTTCTGATTCACCCTCCAGACTACACCTTCTCCTTCTCCTTCTTCTACTTCTTCTGATTCACCCTCCAGACTTCACCTTCTCCTTCTCCTTCTTCTGATTCTTCTGATTCACCCTCCAGACTTCACCTTCTCCTTCTCCTTCTTCTGCTTCTTCTGATTCACCCTCCTGACTTCACCTTCTCCTTCTCCTTCTTCTACTTCTTCTGATTCACCCTCCAGACTTCACCTTCTCCTTCTCCTTCTTCTGCTTCTTCTGCTTCACCCTCCAGACTTCACCTTCTCCTTCTCCTTCTTCTGCTTCTTCTGCTGCGCCCTGCAGACTTCATCTTCTCCTTCTCCTTCTTCTGCTTCTTCTGATTCACCCTCCTGACTTCACCTTCTCCTTCTCCTTCTTCTACTTCTTCTGATTCACTCTCCTGACTTCACCTTCCCCTTCTCCTTCTTCTACTCCTTCTGTTTCACCTTCTAGACTTCACCTTCTACTTCTCCTTCTTCTCCTTCTTCTGATTCACCATCCAGACTTCACCTTCTCCTTCTCCTTCTTCTGCTTCTTCTGATTCACCCTCCAGACTTCACCTTCTCCTTCTCCTTATTCTGCTTCTTCTGATTCACCCTCCAGTCCTCACCAGCTCCTTCTCCTTCTTCTGCTTCTTCTGACTCACCCTCCAGACTTCACCTTCTCCTTCTCCTTCTTCTGCTTCTTCTGATTCACCCTCCAGACTTCACCTTCTCCTTCTCCTTCTTCTACTTCTTCTGATTCACCCTCCAGACTTCACCTTCTCCTTCTCCTTCTTCTACTTCTTCTGATTCACCCTCCAGTCCTCACCATCTCCTTCTCCTTCTTCTGCTTCTTCTGATTCACCCTCCAGACTTCACCTTCTCCTTCTCCTTCTTCTGCTTCTTCTGATTCACCCTCCAGACTTCACCTTCTCCTTCTCCTTCTTCTGCTTCTTCTGATTCACCCTCCAGACTTCACCATCTCCTTCTCCTTCTTCTACTTCTTCTGATTCACCCTCTAGACTTCAACTTCTCCTTCTCCTTCTTCTGCTTCTTCTGATTCACCCTCCAGACTTCACCTTCTCCTTCTCCTTCTTCTACTTCTTCTGATTCACCCTCCAGACTTCACCTTCTCCTTCTCCTTCTTCTACTTCTTCTGATTCACCCTCCAGACTTTACCTTCTCCTTCTCCTTCTTCTACTTCTTCTGCTTCTCCCTCCAGACTTCACCTTCTCCTTCTCCTTCTTCTGCTTCTTCTGATTCACCCTCCAGACTTCACCTTCTCCTTCTCCTTCTTCTACTTCTTCTGATTCACCATCCAGACTTCACCTTCTCCTTCTTCTTCTTCTAATACTTCTGATTCACCCTCCAGACTTCACCTTCTCCTTCTCCTTCTTCTACTTCTTCTGATTCACCCTCCTGACTTCACCTTCTCCTTCTCCTTCTTCTGCTTCTTCTGCTTCACCCTCCAGACTTCACCTTCTCCTTCTCCTTCTTCTGCTTCTTCTGCTTCACCCTCCAGACTTCACCTTCTCCTTCTCCTTCTTCTGCTTTTTTTGATTCACCCTCCAGACTTCACCTTCTCCTTCTCCTTCTTCTACTTCTTCTGATTCACCCTCCAGACTTCATCTTCTCCTTCTCCTTCTTCTGCTTCTTCTGATTCACCCTCCAGACTTCACCTTCTCCTTCTCCTTCTTCTGCTTCTTCTGATTCACCCTCCAGACTTCAACTTCTCCTTCTCCTTCTTCTACTTCTTCTGATTCATCCTCCAGACTTCACCTTCTCCTTCTCCTTCTTCTACTTCTTCCGATTCACCCTCCAGACTTCATCTTCTCCTTCTCCTTCTTCTGCTTCTTCTGATTCACCCTCCAGACTTCACCTTCTCCTTCTCCTTCTTCTGCTTCTTCTGATTCACCCTCCAGACATCACCTTCACCTTCTCCTTCTTCTACTTCTTCTGATTCACACTCCAGACCTCACCTTCTCCTTCTCCTTCTTCTACTTCTTCTGATTCACCCTCCAGTCTTCACCTTCTCCTTCTCCTTCTTCTGTTTCTTCTGCTTCACCCTCCAGACTTCACCTTCTCCTTCTCTTTCTTCTGCTTCTTCTGATTCACCCTCCAGACTTCACCTTCTTCTTCTCCTTCTTCTGATTCTTCTGATTCACCCTCCAGACTTCACCTTCTCCTTCTCCTTCTTCTGCTTCTTCTGATTCACCCTCCTGACTTCACCTTCTCCTTCTCCTTCTTCTACTTCTTCTGATTCACCCTCCTGACTTCACCTTCTCCTTCTCCTTCTTCTACTTCTTCTGCTTCACCCTCCAGACTTCACCTTCTCCTTCTCCTTCTTCTGCTTCTTCTGATTCACCCTCCAGACTTCACCTTCTCCTTCTCCTTCTTCTGCTTCTTCTGATTCACCCTCCAGACTTCACCTTCTCCTTCTCCTTCTTCTGCTTCTTCTGATTCACCCTCCAGACATCACCTTCTCCTTCTCCTTATTCTGCTTCTTCTGAATCACCCTCCAGACTTCACCTTCTCCTTCTCCTTCTTCTGCTTCTTCTGATTCACCCTCCAGACTTCACCTTCTCCTTCTCCTTCTTCTGCTTCTTCTGATTCACCCTCCAGACTTCACCTTCTCCTTCTCCTTCTTCTACTTCTTCTGATTCACCCTCCAGACTTCACCTTCTCCATCTCCTTCTTCTGCTTCTTCTGATTCACCCTCCAGACTTCACCTTCTCCTTCTCCTTCGTCGACTTCTTCTGATTCACCCTCCAGACTACACCTTCTCTTTCTCCTTCTTCTACTTCTTCTGATTCACACTCCAGACTTCACCTTCTCCTTCTCCTTCTTCTGTTTCTTCTGATTCACCCTCCAGACTTCATCTTCTCCTTCTCCTTCTTCTGCTTCTTCTGATTCACCCTCCAGACTTCACCTTCTCCTTCTCCTTCTTCTACTTCTTCTGATTCACCCTCCAGACTTCACCTTCTCCTTCTCCTTCTTCTACTTCTTCTGATTCACCCTCCAGTCTTCACCTTCTCCTTCTCCTTCTTCTGTTTCTTCTGCTTCACCCTCCAGACTTCACCTTCTCCTTCTCTTTCTTCTGCTTCTTCTGATTCACCCTCCAGACTTCACCTTCTCCTTCTTCTTCTTCTGATTCTTCTGATTCACCCTCCAGACTTCACCTTCTCCTTCTCCTTCTTCTGCTTCTTCTGATTCACCCTCCTGACTTCACCTTCTCCTTCTCCTTCTTCTACTTCTTCTGATTCACCCTCCTGACTTCACCTTCTCCTTCTCCTTCTTCTACTTCTTCTGCTTCACTCTCCAGACTTCACCTTCTCCTTCTCCTTCTTCTACTTCTTCTGATTCACCCTCCAGACTTCACCTTCTCCTTCTCCTTCTTCTGCTTCTTCTGATTCACCCTCCAGACTTCACCTTCTCCTTCTCCTTATTCTGCTTCTTCTGATTCACCCTCCAGTCTTCAACTTCTCCTTCTCCTTATTCTGCTTCTTCTGATTCACCCTCCAGACTTCACCTTCTCCTTCTCCTTCCTTTGCTTCTTCTGATTCACCCTCCAGACTTCACCTTCTCCTTCTCCTTCTTCTGATTCTTCTGATTCACCCTCCAGACTTCACCTTCTCCTTCTCCTTCTTCTACTTCTTCTGATTAACCCTCTAGACTTCACCTTCTCCTTCTCCTTCTTCTACTTCTTCTGATTCACCCTCCTGACTTCACCTTCTCCTTCTCCATCTTCTACTTCTTCTGATTCACCCTCCAGCCTTCACCTTCTCCTTCTCCTTCTTCTGCTTCTTCTGATTCACCCTCCAGACTTCACCTTCTCCTTCTCCTTCTTCTACTTCTTCTGATTCACCCTCCAGACTTCACCTTCTCCTTCTCCTTCTTCTACTTCTTCTGATTCAACCTCCAGTCTTCACCTTCTCCTTCTCCTTCTTCTGTTTCTTCTGCTTCACCCTCCAGACTTCACCTTCTCCTCCTCTTTCTTCTGCTTCTTCTGATTCACCCTCCAGACTTCACCTTCTCCTTCTCCTTCTTCTGATTCTTCTGATTCACCCTCCAGACTTCACCTTCTCCTTCTCCTTCTTCTGCTTCTTCTGATTCACCCTCCTGACTTCACCTTCTCCTTCTCCTTCTTCTACTTCTTCTGATTCACCCTCCTGACTTCACCTTCTCCTTCTCCTTCTTCTACTTCTTCTGCTTCACCCTCCAGACTTCACCTTCTCCTTCTCCTTCTTCTGCTTCTTCTGATTCACCCTCCAGACTTCACCTTCTCCTTCTCCTTCTTCTGCTTCTTCTGATTCACCCTCCAGACATCACCTTCTCCTTCTCCTTATTCTGCTTCTTCTGAATCACCCTCCAGACTTCACCTTCTCCTTCTCCTTCTTCTGCTTCTTCTGATTCACCCTCCAGACTTCACCTTCTCCTTCTCCTTCTTCTGCTTCTTCTGATTCACCCTCCAGACTTCACCTTCTCCTTCTCCTTCTTCTACTTCTTCTGATTCACCCTCCAGACTTCACCTTCTCCATCTCCTTCTTCTGCTTCTTCTGATTCACCCTCCAGACTTCACCTTCTCCTTCTCCTTCGTCTACTTCTTCTGATTCACCCTCCAGACTACACCTTCTCCCTCTCCTTCTTCTACTTCTTCTGATTCACCCTCCAGACTTCACCTTCTCCTTCTCCTTCTTCTGTTTCTTCTGATTCACCCTCCAGACTTCATCTTCTCCTTTTCCTTCTTCTGCTTCTTCTGATTCACCCTCCAGACTTCACCTTCTCCTTCTCCTTCTTCTACTTCTTCTGATTCACCCTCCAGACTTCACCTTCTCCTTCTCCTTCTTCTACTTCTTCTGATTCACCCTCCAGTCTTCACCTTCTCCTTCTCCTTCTTCTGTTTCTTCTGCTTCACCCTCCAGACTTCACCTTCTCCTTCTCTTTCTTCTGCTTCTTCTGATTCACCCTCCAGACTTCACCTTCTCCTTCTCCTTCTTCTGATTCTTCTGATTCACCCTCCTGACTTCACCTTCTCCTTCTCCTTCTTCTACTTCTTCTGATTCACCCTCCTGACTTCACCTTCTCCTTCTCCTTCTTCTACTTCTTCTGCTTCACCCTCCAGACTTCACCTTCTCCTTCTCCTTCTTCTACTTCTTCTGATTCACCCTCCAGACTTCACCTTCTCCTTCTCCTTCTTCTGCTTCTTCTGATTCACCCTCCAGACTTCACCTTCTCCTTCTCCTTATTCTGCTTCTTCTGATTCACCCTCCAGACTTCAACTTCTCCTTCTCCTTATTCTGCTTCTTCTGATTCACCCTCCTGACTTCACCTTCTCCTTCTCCTTCTTCTACTTCTTCTGCTTCACCCTCCAGACTTCACCTTCTCCTTCTCCTTCTTCTACTTCTTCTGATTCACCCTCCAGACTTCACCTTCTCCTTCTCCTTCTTCTGCTTCTTCTGATTCACCCTCCAGACTTCACCTTCTCCTTCTCCTTATTCTGCTTCTTCTGATTCACCCTCCAGACTTCAACTTCTCCTTCTCCTTATTCTGCTTCTTCTGATTCACCCTCCAGACTTCACCATCTCCTTCTCCTTCCTTTGCTTCTTCTGATTCACCCTCCAGACTTCACCTTCTCCTTCTCCTTCTTCTGATTCTTCTGATTCACCCTCCAGACTTCACCTTCTCCTTCTCCATCTTATGCTTCTTCTGATTCACCCTCCTGACTTCACCTTCTCCTTCTCCTTCTTCTACTTCTTCTGATTCACCCTCCAGACTTCACCTTCTCCTTCTCCATCTTCTACTTCTTCTGCTTCACCCTCCAGACTTCAACTTCTCCTTCTCCTTCTTCTACTTCTTCTGATTCACCCTCCAGACTTCACCTTCTCCTTCTCCTTCTTCTGCTTCTTCTGATTCACCCTCCAGACTTCACCTTCTCCTTCTCCTTCTTCTGCTTCTTCTGATTCACCCTCCAGACTTCACCTTCTCCTTCTCCTTCTTCTGCTTCTTCTGATTCACCCTCCAGACATCACCTTCTCCTTCTCCTTATTCTGCTTCTTCTGAATCACCCTCCAGACTTCACCTTCTCCTTCTCCTTCTTCTGCTTCTTCTGATTCACCCTCCAGACTTCACCTTCTCCTTCTCCTTCTTCTGCTTCTTCTGATTCACCCTCCAGACTTCACCTTCTCCTTCTCCTTCTTCTACTTCTTCTGATTCACCCTCCAGACTTCACCTTCTCCATCTCCTTCTTCTGCTTCTTCTGATTCACCCTCCAGACTTCACCTTCTCCTTCTCCTTCGTCTACTTCTTCTGATTCACCCTCCAGACTACACCTTCTCCCTCTCCTTCTTCTACTTCTTCTGATTCACCCTCCAGACTTCACCTTCTCCTTCTCCTTCTTCTGTTTCTTCTGATTCACCCTCCAGACTTCATCTTCTCCTTTTCCTTCTTCTGCTTCTTCTGATTCACCCTCCAGACTTCACCTTCTCCTTCTCCTTCTTCTACTTCTTCTGATTCACCCTCCAGACTTCACCTTCTCCTTCTCCTTCTTCTACTTCTTCTGATTCACCCTCCAGTCTTCACCTTCTCCTTCTCCTTCTTCTGTTTCTTCTGCTTCACCCTCCAGACTTCACCTTCTCCTTCTCTTTCTTCTGCTTCTTCTGATTCACCCTCCAGACTTCACCTTCTCCTTCTCCTTCTTCTGATTCTTCTGATTCACCCTCCTGACTTCACCTTCTCCTTCTCCTTCTTCTACTTCTTCTGATTCACCCTCCTGACTTCACCTTCTCCTTCTCCTTCTTCTACTTCTTCTGCTTCACCCTCCAGACTTCACCTTCTCCTTCTCCTTCTTCTACTTCTTCTGATTCACCCTCCAGACTTCACCTTCTCCTTCTCCTTCTTCTGCTTCTTCTGATTCACCCTCCAGACTTCACCTTCTCCTTCTCCTTATTCTGCTTCTTCTGATTCACCCTCCAGACTTCAACTTCTCCTTCTCCTTATTCTGCTTCTTCTGATTCACCCTCCTGACTTCACCTTCTCCTTCTCCTTCTTCTACTTCTTCTGCTTCACCCTCCAGACTTCACCTTCTCCTTCTCCTTCTTCTACTTCTTCTGATTCACCCTCCAGACTTCACCTTCTCCTTCTCCTTCTTCTGCTTCTTCTGATTCACCCTCCAGACTTCACCTTCTCCTTCTCCTTATTCTGCTTCTTCTGATTCACCCTCCAGACTTCAACTTCTCCTTCTCCTTATTCTGCTTCTTCTGATTCACCCTCCAGACTTCACCATCTCCTTCTCCTTCCTTTGCTTCTTCTGATTCACCCTCCAGACTTCACCTTCTCCTTCTCCTTCTTCTGATTCTTCTGATTCACCCTCCAGACTTCACCTTCTCCTTCTCCATCTTATGCTTCTTCTGATTCACCCTCCTGACTTCACCTTCTCCTTCTCCTTCTTCTACTTCTTCTGATTCACCCTCCAGACTTCACCTTCTCCTTCTCCATCTTCTACTTCTTCTGCTTCACCCTCCAGACTTCAACTTCTCCTTCTCCTTCTTCTACTTCTTCTGATTCACCCTCCAGACTTCACCTTCTCCTTCTCCTTCTTCTGCTTCTTCTGATTCACCCTCCAGACTTCACCTTCTCCTTCTCCTTCTTCTGCTTCTTCTGATTCACCCTCCAGACTTCACCTTCTCCTTCTCCTTCTTCTGCTTCTTCTGATTCACCCTCCAGACTTCACCTTCTCCTTCTCCTTCTTCTACTTCTTCTGATTCACCCTCCAGACTTCACCTTCTCCATCTCCTTCTTCTGCTTCTTCTGATTCACCCTCCAGACTTCACCTTCTCCTTCTCCTTCGTCTACTTCTTCTGATTCACCCTCCAGACTACACCTTCTCCTTCTCCTTCTTCTACTTCTTCTGATTCACCCTCCAGACTTCACCTTCTCCTTCTCCTTCTTCTGTTTCTTCTGATTCACCCTCCAGACTTCATCTTCTCCTTCTCCTTCTTCTGCTTCTTCTGATTCACCCTCCAGACTTCACCTTCTCCTTCTCCTTCTTCTACTTCTTCTGATTCACCCTCCAGACTTCACCTTCTCCTTCTCCTTCTTCTACTTCTTCTGATTCACCCTCCAGTCTTCACCTTCTCCTTCTCCTTCTTCTGTTTCTTCTGCTTCACCCTCCAGACTTCACCTTCTCCTTCTCTTTCTTCTGCTTCTTCTGATTCACCCTCCAGACTTCACCTTCTCCTTCTCCTTCTTCTGATTCTTCTGATTCACCCTCCAGACTTCACCTTCTCCTTCTCCTTCTTCTGCTTCTTCTGATTCACCCTCCTGACTTCACCTTCTCCTTCTCCTTCTTCTACTTCTTCTGATTCACCCTCCTGACTTCACCTTCTCCTTCTCCTTCTTCTACTTCTTCTGCTTCACCCTCCAGACTTCACCTTCTCCTTCTCCTTCTTCTACTTCTTCTGATTCACCCTCCAGACTTCACCTTCTCCTTCTCCTTCTTCTGCTTCTTCTGATTCACCCTCCAGACTTCACCTTCTCCTTCTCCTTATTCTGCTTCTTCTGATTCACCCTCCAGACTTCAACTTCTCCTTCTCCTTATTCTGCTTCTTCTGATTCACCCTCCAGACTTCACCTTCTCCTTCTCCTTCCTTTGCTTCTTCTGATTCACCCTCCAGACTTCACCTTCTCCTTCTCCTTCTTCTGATTCTTCTGATTCACCCTCCAGACTTCACCTTCTACTTCTCCTTCTTCTACCTCTTCTGATTCACCCTCCAGACTTCACCTTCTCCTTCTCCTTCTTCTACTTCTTCTGATTCACCCTCCTGACTTCACCTTCTCCTTCTCCATCTTCTACTTCTTCTGATTCACCCTCCAGACTTCACCTTCTCCTTCTCCTTCTTCTGCTTCTTCTGATTCACCCTCCAGACTTCACCTTCTCCTTCTCCTTCTTCTACTTCTTCTGATTCACCCTCCAGACTTCACCTTCTCCTTCTCCTTCTTCTACTTCTTCTGATTCACCCTCCAGTCTTCACCTTCTCCTTCTCCTTCTTCTGTTTCTTCTGCTTCACCCTCCAGACTTCACCTTCTCCTTCTCTTTCTTCTGCTTCTTCTGATTCACCCTCCAGACTTCACCTTCTCCTTCTCCTTCTTCTGATTCTTCTGATTCACCCTCCAGACTTCACCTTCTCCTTCTCCTTCTTCTGCTTCTTCTGATTCACCCTCCTGACTTCACCTTCTCCTTCTCCTTCTTCTACTTCTTCTGATTCACCCTCCTGACTTCACCTTCTCCTTCTCCTTCTTCTACTTCTTCTGCTTCACCCTCCAGACTTCACCTTCTCCTTCTCCTTCTTCTGCTTCTTCCGATTCACCCTCCAGACTTCACCTTCTCCTTCTCCTTCTTCTGCTTCTTCTGATTCACCCTCCAGACATCACCTTCTCCTTCTCCTTATTCTGCTTCTTCTGAATCACCCTCCAGACTTCACCTTCTCCTTCTCCTTCTTCTGCTTCTTCTGATTCACCCTCCAGACTTCACCTTCTCCTTTTCCTTCTTCTGCTTCTTCTGATTCACCCTCCAGACTTCACCTTCTCCTTCTCCTTCTTCTACTTCTTCTGATTCACCCTCCAGACTTCACCTTCTCCTTCTCCTTCTTCTACTTCTTCTGATTCACCCTCCAGTCTTCACCTTCTCCTTCTCCTTCTTCTGTTTCTTCTGCTTCACCCTCCAGACTTCACCTTCTCCTTCTCTTTCTTCTGCTTCTTCTGATTCACCCTCCAGACTTCACCTTCTCCTTCTCCTTCTTCTGATTCTTCTGATTCACCCTCCAGACTTCACCTTCTCCTTCTCCTTCTTCTGCTTCTTCTGATTCACCCTCCTGACTTCACCTTCTCCTTCTCCTTCTTCTACTTCTTCTGATTCACCCTCCTGACTTCACCTTCTCCTTCTCCTTCTTCTACTTCTTCTGCTTCACCCTCCAGACTTCACCTTCTCCTTCTCCTTCTTCTACTTCTTCTGATTCACCCTCCAGACTTCACCTTCTCCTTCTCCTTCTTCTGCTTCTTCTGATTCACCCTCCAGACTTCACCTTCTCCTTCTCCTTATTCTGCTTCTTCTGATTCACCCTCCAGACTTCAACTTCTCCTTCTCCTTATTCTGCTTCTTCTGATTCACCCTCCAGACTTCACCTTCTCCTTCTCCTTCCTTTGCTTCTTCTGATTCACCCTCCAGACTTCACCTTCTCCTTCTCCTTCTTCTGATTCTTCTGATTCACCCTCCAGACTTCACCTTCTCCTTCTCCATCTTATGCTTCTTCTGATTCACCCTCCTGACCTTCACCTTCTCCTTCTCTCTCTTCTTCTACTTCTTCTGATTCACCCTCCTGACTTCACCTTCTCCTTCTCCATCTTCTACTTCTTCTGCTTCACCCTCCAGACTTCAACTTCTCCTTCTCCTTCTTCTACTTCTTCTGATTCACCCTCCAGACTTCACCTTCTCCTTCTCCTTCTTCTGCTTCTTCTGATTCACCCTCCAGACTTCACCTTCTCCTTCTCCTTCTTCTGCTTCTTCTGATTCACCCTCCAGACTTCACCTTCTCCTTCTCCTTCTTCTACTTCTTCTGATTCACCCTCCAGACTTCACCTTCTCCTTCTCCTTCTTCTGCTTCTTCTGATTCACACTCCAGACTTCACCTTCTCCTTCTCCTTCGTCTACTTCTTCTGATTCACCCTCCAGACTACACCTTCTCCTTCTCCTTCTTCTACTTCTTCTGATTCACCCTCCAGACTTCACCTTTTCCTTCTCATTCTTCTGTTTCTTCTGATTCACCCTCCAGACTTCATCTTCCTCCTTCTCCTTCTTCTACTTCTTCTGATTCACCCTCCAGACTTCATCTTCTCCTTCTCCTTCTTCTACTTCTTCTGATTCACCCTCCAGACTTCACTCTTCTCCTTCTCCTTCTTCTACTTCTTCTGATTCACCCTCCAGACTTCACCTTCTCCTTCTCCTCTTTTCTGCTTCTTCTGATTCACCCTCCAGACTTCACCTTCTCCTTCTCCTTATTCTGCTTCTTCTGATTCACCCTCCAGACTTCACCTTCTCCTTCTCCTTCTTCTACTTCTTCTGATTCACCCTCCAGACTTCACCTTCTCCTTCTCCTTCTTCTGCTTCACCTGATTCACCCTCCAGACTTCACCTTCTCCTTCTCCTTCGTTCTACTTCTTCTGATTCACCCTCCAGACTTACACCTTCTCCTTCTCCTTCTTCTACTTCTTCTGATCTCACCCTCCAGACTTCACCTTCTCCTTCTCCTTCTTCTGCTTCTTCTGATTCACCCTCCAGACTTCACCTTCTCCTTCTCCTTCTTCTACTTCTTCTGATTCACCCTCCAGACTTCACCTTCTCCTTCTCCTTCTTCTACTTCTTCTGATTCACCCTCCAGACTTCATCTTCTCCTTCTCCTTCTTCTACTTCTTCTGATTCACCCTCCAGACTTCACCTTCTCCTTCTCCTTCTTCTGCTTCTTCTGATTCACCCTCCAGACTTCACCTTCTCCTTCTCCTTATTCTGCTTCTTCTGATTCACCCTCCAGACTTCACCTTCTCCTTCTCCTTCTTCTGCTTCTTCTGATTCACCCTCCAGACTTCACCTTTTCCTTCTCCTTCTTCTGCTTCTTCTGATTCACCCTCCAGACTTCACCTTCTCCTTCTCCTTCTTCTACTTCTTCTGATTCACCCTCCAGACTTAACCTTCTCCTTCTCCTTCTTCTGCTTCTTCTGATTCACCCTCCAGACTTCACCTTCTCCTTCTCCTTCGTCTACTTCTTCTGATTCACCCTCCAGACTACACCTTCTCCTTCTCCTTCTTCTACTTCTTCTGATTCACCCTCCAGACTTCACCTTCTCCTTCTCCTTCTTCTGTTTCTTCTGATTCACCCTCCAGACTTCATCTTCTCCTTCTCCTTCTTCTACTTCTTCTGATTCACCCTCCAGACTTCACCTTCTCCTTCTCCTTCTTCTACTTCTTCTGATTCACCCTCCGGACTTCCATCTTCTCCTTCTCCTTCTTCTGCTTCTTCTGATTCACCCTCCAGACTTCACCTTCTCCTTCTCCTTCTTCTGCTTCTTCTGATTCACCCTCCAGACTTCAACTTCTCCTTCTCCTTCTTCTACTTCTTCTGATTCACCCTCCAGACTTCACCTTCTCCTTCTCCTTCTTCTACTTCTTCTGATTCACCCTCCAGTCTTCACCTTCTCCTTCTCCTTCTTCTGTTTCATCTGCTTCACCCTCCAGACTTCACCTTCTCCTTCTCTTTCTTCTGCTTCTTCTGATTCACC